>NW_027530642.1:2905265-2929180 GCF_008692635.1 Crocuta crocuta
ATAATACGCCAGCATAAATCGAAGTGTAGAAGCGATGCTGTCTTTCTTGAGTAAATCAGAATTAAGAGCAATTAGATATTGACAAAAAACTCTTAGGTACTTAACCAACTCCATTTCCTTTTCCTCTAGGGCCCACAGCTGGGGGTACACTTGGTGAAAAGTAGCCTCTGCCATTCCCAGACCAGGTCTGTGAAAACATTTCCCCTAACCCCGTGAATTCTTTTCCCATCTGTCTAAAGACAGGAGGATGGTCCCTCCTCTGAAGGGAGGAAGAGGCACAGTCACAATGGAGGGAGCCTGGGTCTCTGTCACTGCTTTGAGGAGAGAGCATTACAATGCAAGGAGTTTTTGTTACAGTGAACTGTTGAGACCTGGAGATTTATCTGTTACAGCAGCTAGTGTTACTTTAGTAACAGAGATGTAGTTGAATGTCATCACAAGAAAAGAAAAACCCCATTTTTGTTTATAACATGTAATGGTTCAAACAGACTCTGGAGCCAGATGACCTGCATTCAACTCAGTTCAGTGCACCTCCCAGCTGCGTGCCCTTGGGCACATGACTTAACCTCTCTGTACTGGTCATACTGCCTCATCGGACCCTTCTCGTTGCCTGTAGTATTTTGAGCTCCTCTTCTCATGGAGAAGGCTCAGACAGTGTCATGACCACTAAATTAAGGCAGTGCCTGCCCATGGGGCGAAGAATGATGCAACAGATGTCAGAGAAGTCAGTGAGCCACTGCTGTAACCTGAAATAAATGGGGAAGTGGGAGACGAGTCTAGGTTCCCCCCCCGCCCAGGTCCCTGGTTGGTCAGATGGGTGAAAGAGTGCCTTTTCCTGATGGAGAGTGGTGGGCAGAGGAGGAGAGTGAGATTGGGAAGAGAGGTAGGAAAATGAGTCCAATGTGGGGCTTGGTAAGTTTAACTGTAAGACCAATGGAAATTTCCAGCCCAAAGGGAATTGGAGCTGAAGAAAGACCAAGACTTGGGAGTTGGTGATGGAGTAGCATTTGAAACTCTGGATATGGAGTGAAATTCTTCAGGAGAGGGATATAGAACATTAGTTCATAAACTTCAGTATTTAAGTTCCTTCAGTGGGTCTACAGAAGTTGGTGAGGCGAAGACCAGCCTCCCAGAAACACTAACATAGGACAAGCTGGTTTTCTCAGATTAGAAAAAGCTACCCCCCTCAGAAATCTTGAAGTCTTTACATTCTCACTAACATTGTATTATAAAATTTTTCTAACAGAAAGGTTGAATTTTCCTGGGAGCAGTGACATATCCACTAACTAGATCTACAATGAACATTTGGGCATATTTGCTTCAACACATACCTGTCTATTCCTCCATGCATCCACCAATCTATTTTTTTTTTGCATTTCAGAGTAAACTGAAAACATCAGTATACTTCACCTTGAAGCACTTAAGCATCTATATAATTAACTAGAGTTCAATATTTGTAGGTTTTCTAGGTAAAATGCACATAGATTGAAATGCACAGATCGTGAATATGCCTTTCAAGCATTTTGGCAATGTACCCATCTATGTGACCCAAATCCCTTTCAAGATGTAGAACCTTACCATCATTCCAGAAAAAGTTCCCCTGTTCTCTCCAGCCAATACCCTCCCCCGATCAATCTCCAGAGGCAACTACTGTTCTGATTTTTTTCACCATAGATTGGTTTTACTTCTTTTAGAACTTGATGTAAATGGAATCATGCATTGTGAACTCCTTGTATTTGGCTCCTTTCCAACCACATGGTGTTTTTGGAGGGTCATCCCCGATGTGTATAGTTGCTTCTTATTGAGTAGCATCCCACTGTATGATTATACCGTCACTTACCTTCCATTGTATGATTAAACCATCACTTACCTATCAACTCTTTGCTATCATGAATTAAAGCTGCTACGGATATCCTTGTACACATTTTTTGGTGAATTTATGTTTTTATTTCTCTTCAATCAATAGACTGGACTTCCTGGGTTACGGTGCTGGTACCTGTTTAGATTTAAAAGAAACCGATGGACCTTTTCCCCAAATGGTTGTGCCATTTTACATTCCCATCAAGAGTTGCAGTTGCTCCACAACATCACCAAAGTTTCATATAAAAAGTCTTTTGAATTTTAGCTGTTCTGATGGGTCATAGTCATTTCATTGTGGTTTCAGTTTGCATTTCCATTTTGACAAAGAAGTTGAGCACCTTTTTAAGTAGTTTTTGGTCGTTTATGTATCTTCTTTTGTGAAGCGTCTGTTCAAATATTTTGGCCATTCTTAGGGGTGTCTGTCTTTTTATTGACTAGTTACAGGAGTTTTTAGAATATATGTATGTTCTAGATATTAGTCCTCTGTCAGATATATGTTTGCAAACACTTTCTTCACGTCTCTGTGGCTTGCCTATTAACTTTCCTATTGCACAGATGCAATAGGATAAGCAATTTTCTTGGTGAGCAGACATTTTTCATTTAATGAAGTCTAATTTATTGTCTAGCATACAAAAATATGTATTAGTTGGACAAGGCTGCTCTAATGAAGTTTTATCAACTAGGTGGCTGAACCAACAGAAATTATTGTTTCACCTTTGCGGAGGTTAGACATCCAGGATCAAGGTGTTGGTAGAGCTGATTCTTTTTAAGGGTGTGAGAGTGTGTTCCAGGCCCCACTTCTAGCTTCTGGTGTTTGCTGGCAAGCTTCGGCATTCCATGGCTTATGGAAATATCACCCCTGTATCTGCCCTCGTTTTCACATGGTTTTCTTCCTGTGTATACGGCTCTATTTCCAAATTTCCCCTTTTGTATAAGGACACCAGTCATTGGATTCAAACCCACCCCCACTGACTTCATTTCTTCTTTGTTGAAAAGCTTTTCCTTTGTTAGGTCTTTTGCATTTCCATATACATTTTAAAATCAGTTTGTCAATTTCTATAAAAATATAGGGCCACGATTGGGATTGTGTTGAATTTGTAGATCAATTTGACAAGAATTGACATCTTAACAGTATTGGGTCTTCGAGTGCCTAAGCACGCACGGCATGTGTCCCCTTTGCATGAAGTCTTCTGTAAGTTCAGCAGTATTTTACACCGTTAGCCTATAGGTCAGCATTTCACCATTAAGTATGATATTAGCTGTAGATTTTCTTTTGTGCTGCCTTTTATCAGACTGAAGAAGTTACCCTCCAAATTCTCTGAGAATTTTCACCGTAAACTGATGTTTGAATTTTGTCAGTACTTCTTGTGCCTTTGTATGGTTTTCTCTTTCACTACGTTAATGTGACGAATTACATTGATTTTTAAATTTTAAAAATTCGGTTTATTTATTTATTTTGAGAGAGTAAGCAAGCCAGGGAGGGGCAGAGAGAGAGGGAGAGAATCCCAAGCAGGCTCTGTGCTGCAAGAGTGGAGCCTGACACAGGGCTTGAACGAACCCATGAACCGTGAGATCATGACTGGAGCCAAAACTAAGAGTCAGATGCCTAACCAGCAGAATCACTCAGGTACCCTGACATTGATTGATTTTTAAATGTTAAAACAACCTTGTGTTTCTGGGATAAACCTAACTTTGATATAATTTATTTCTTTAAAAAAATGTTTTTATTTTCTTTTTTCCATTCTTATTGAGATACAATTGGCATTGTATCAGCTTAAGGTGTACAATGTGATTTGATACTTATATTTATAGCAAAATAATTACCAAAAATCAGTCCAGTTTATATCCATTACCTCACATAATCACATTTTTTCTTGTGATGAGAACTTTTTTTAAAATTTTTTTTAATGTTTTTTATTTATTTCTAGGAGAGAGAAAGACAGCATGAGCAGGGGAGGGTCAGAGACAGAGGGAGTCACAGACTGAAACAGCCTCCAGGCTCTGAGCTGGCAGTCAGCACAGAGCCCGACACGGGGCTCAAACCCACGAACCATGAGATCATAACCCAAGCGAAAGTCGGACGCTTAACCGACTAAGCCACCCAGGCGCCCCTTGTGATGAGAACTTTTAAGATGTTTTCTCTTACAACTTTCAAATATGCTACATAGTATCATTAACTATAATCATCATGCCACATGACATCCTTAGAATTTGCTTATCTTGTAACAAGAAATGTATACCTTTTGAGAAAGGATAAAATCTTGCCATTTGCAGCAATGTGGATGGAACAGGAGGGTATTATGCTAAGTGAAATAAGTCAGGCAGAGAAAAACAGATACCATATGTTTTCACTCATATGTGGAATTTGAGAAACTTAATAGACCATAGGGGGAAGGGAAGGGGAAAAGTAGTTTCAGAGAGGGAAGCAAACCATGAAAAACTCTTAAATACAGAGAACAAACTGAGGGCTGATGGGGGAGAGGTGCGGGGGGAGGGGACAATGGGTGATGGGCATTGAGGAGGGCACTTGTTGGGATGAGCACTGGGTGTTGTATGTAAGTGATGAATCATGGGAATCTACTCCCAAATCCAAGAGTAGAATATATACACTGTATGTTAGCTAACTTGACAATAAATTATATTAGAAAAAAAAAGAAATTTGTACCTTTTGACCACCTTCACCATTCGAAGCCCTATGACCCAACACAGTCATAATGTATTATATATACATATATATATGATATCTATATATATAAATTATTTTTTGTGTTTATGTTCATGAGAAGTATTGGTCTTGAAAATTCTGCAGTGTCTTTGTCAAGTTTCTTCTGGCCTTGTAAAATATGTTTGGAAATGCTACCTCTCCCTCTATATTTTCAAAAACTTTGTATAACATTGCTATTATTTTTGTCTTAAATATTTGATACAATTCGCCAGTGAAACCATCTGGGCCTGGAGTTTTCTTTTGGGGATTTTTTTTTCTTTACTTTTAAAACTTTATTTTGGAATAACTTGAGATTTACAGAAAAGGTGCAAAGATGTACAGAGAATTGTTACTCTTCACCTAGCTTCCTCTAATAATTAATATCTTACATGGCCATGGTATCTTTGTCAAATCTAGGAAATAAACATTCGTATAGTACTATTAACTAAACTAAGTCTTTATTTGAATTTCACCATTTTTCCCTCTAATATCCTTTTTCTGTTCCAGAATCCAACCCAGTCTACCACCTTACAGAAAAGTACTGGTGAGCTCTTTTGTAGACTGTCTCTTGACTTGGATTTGTCTGATGTTTTGTCATGATTAGCCTGGGGTTATAGATCTGGGGGGAAATATCTTAAGGGGAAGTGCCCTTGTCATGTTATGTCAGGGATTTGAATATCATTGATGATGTTAACCTTGATCACCTGGTTAAGGTGATGTCTTCCAGGTTTCTCCTTTGTAAAGTTACTGTTTTCCCCTTCCTATGCTCAATTTCTTGGAAGCAAGTCAGTAAGGCCAGTCTGTAATCAATAGGATAGGATTTACATTCCACCTCCTGAGGGGCAGATTTCTACATACATTATTTGGAAGCCTTTTGAGAGGAAGAAAGAGGGCTTCTCTTTTCTCTCCTCATTTATTTATTTATTCAATAGTATATTGTGAGTTTGTGGATATTTATTTTTTTCTTTGAGTTTATAATTGTTTATTCTGTAGGTTTTCTTTTCAACATCTTGATAGTGTCTTTTGATACACAAAAGTTTTAAATTTTGTGTGTTCATTTTATAAAGTTTTTCATAGTAGTTAAAAATAGTGAGTATTCTCTAATTTGGCATTGCAGGATTCTACATTCTAATTTTATTGTACAAATACCCTATATCCTTACTTTGTCTGATAACCAATCAATAATTGAAAGAACTGTGCTAAATCTTCCACTATGACTATGGTTGTATCCTTCTGTAAGGATCCTCTTTATCACAATAATATTTTTTGAAAGTCTCCTTGTCTGATGTCATATGGCTGGAACACATTTTTTGGGATAGTATTTAACTGGTTTATCCTTTTCCATTTCTTTATCTTACTACTGTGTCATATTTTTAGGAGTGCTGTTTGTAAAAAGCATAGAGCTAGAATTACTTTTTATACCTAAACTGTATCTTTAAATTGGTGAGTTTTATACATTTACATTTATCGTGATAACTGACATATTTCAATGTATTTATACCACCTTATTTCATGTCCCTTTAATTGTTTTTTTTTTTTTTCATACTTCCTGCTGTTGAGGAATTGATTTCTCTGCTCACCATTGCTTCTTAGACTCTATACTTTTATTCTGGATCCTTCCTAAAGCATATTCTTTTGTTGTTTCAGAGGTTAGTGGGAAATTCTCTTACTACTTATTTGTCTAAAAATGAATTTATTTTGCTCTCACTTCTTGAAGATATTTTTCTATTATTGCTGTCATTTTAAATGCTCTTTTATAGGTAATCTAGCTTTTTTGTTTGGGTAATTTTTAGGTAATATCAGCTTTTTTGAAATTTCTCTCTGACTTTGGAGTTCTGTAATTTCACTACAATGATTCTTTAAAAAAAATTTTTTTTTAAAGATTTTATTTTATTTTTTTAAGATTTTATTTTTAAGTAATTTTTACCCCCAACATGGAGCTCAAATTCATGACCCTGGGATCAAGGGTCATGTGCTCCAACAACTGAGCCAGCTAGGTGCCCCTTAATACAATGGGTTTTTATCCCCCTAAGAGAGAGTGGGGGAGGAAGGGCAGAGGGAAAGAGAGAGAGAATCTTAAACAGACTCCATGGTGCAATGCCAAATAGGGCTCAATCCCATGATTGTGAGATCATGACCTGAGCCAAAATTAAGAGTTGGACATTTAATTGACTGAGCCACCCAGGTGCCCCACAATGGTTCCTAAGTGTGGATTTAATATCCCTTCTCATGATAGGGTAAGAATTGTGTGAATTTATGTCTTTTATCAAATCTGGGAAAACCCCAGTCATTTTAAAACATCTTCTGGAATTCCTGTCAGTATTGTTGGACATTTTCATTTTATTTTCCATGCCTTTTCTCTCTCATACTTTCTAACTCTTTACCTCTCTATGAAACATTATGGGCACTTCTGGTTCACTAATTCTTTCTTCAGTACATCTGATCTATCATTGATTTGTCCATGAACTTTTTTTTTTTTTTTCATTTTATTTGAGAGAGAGAGAGAGAGAGAAAATGAGCAAGGGAGAGGGCAGAGAGAGAGAATCTCAAGCAGACTCCACAGTCAGCATGGAGCCCAATGTGGGGCTTGATCTCAACTATGAGATCATGACCTGAACTGAAATCAGTAAGAAGCTCAACCACTGAGCCACCCAGGCACCCTTGTCCATTAACTTTTTAAAAGGAGGGATTGTTTTGGTAAAATCTAACACATGTATGGAAAAGGTGTATAAAACACAGACGTACAACTAAATATTCTAGAGTGAACACCTATGTAACAATCACCCAAATCTAGCAGCAGAAATTGCCCAGCTTTCCCCAGAAGCATTTTATATGTCCCTTTACAATCACCGCCCTCTCTTCTGTCCCAAGTTAACACCATCCTGACTTTTACATGAACACCTCCTTGCATCAGCAAACATACATGTTTGTATCTTCCTTTGCTTTTGCCATTTTGTTTCCAAGATGTATCCGCACTGTTACCTGTAGCTGCAGCTCACCTGTGTTCACTGCTGCCACATCTAATGTCTGCTTTCCCAACACTGTGGCTATTTTCAGTCCTTGCCACTTCCATATCACTGTGTGATTTCATTTATGTAAGGAACAAAACAGGCAAAAGCACGAATTTTATATGAACAAGCAAAGAATAGGATTTTATATGAAGGGCTTCCTAAGCCCCCAAATTACATGAAAGGTTAAATGGCCTGCTTTTTCAGGATCCAAATGTTACTTACTGTTGAATAAAGATGCAAAATACAGAATAATACATATAGTATGATCCCATTAAACAAAGACACATTTTTGTACCTGTGCATCTATGTACACATACATATTTACCAGTTCAAATAATTCTAGAATACTGCAAGGTCCAAACTGTCACCAGTGGTTACCTCTGCTATGTGGGAATGAAGCAGAATGCAGGTGACTCAGAAAGCCTGTCTGTGTGCGTAGGAGGAGCTATGTGGGTAAATCTTTTCACATTTTACTTATTTATTTATTTATTTATTTATTTATTTATTTAACAAGCATTCCTTTTTTCTTTTTCAACAACATCAGTGAAAGTCATACTGTCAGAAGAAGAGTGAGGATTCTCTTGGGAGCAGCAGGCTCCGCCAGGCTCCCGTCTGCTATAGCTGGTGGCGGTTGTCACCGTCCAAGACACAGCAGAGCCAGACACTTTAATGGTGGGTTTTCAGCTCATGCACATGTGCCTTTAAACAGCAGACCCCAAACTCAAGACAGCACATTAATGGCAAGCAAGTCTAATAGGCTGCGGCCCCTTGAGAATGTGTGGGCTTCAGTAAAAGTCCAGAACAAAATGCAGCCGCTGTCCCACGCACCCTGAGAATTAGCTGAATTTCTCACCTTCTCATCTCCCCAAGGGAGGGAGTCAGGGAAGAGGCAGAAGGAGGCAGGCGGGGAAGGAGGTAATTCAGGTCTAAAGGGAGCTCCATAGTGATCAGAAGCTTTCCTTCAGGCTTAAGCTTTACTGACCCCAGTGACCTCTTGCAGCCAGCTTCTCAAGTGCATCTGTGACAAGAGCCTCTCTTCCAGTCAAGAGCAGGGGCTGCATGAAATCTAATAATGACCAAGCGCTCCTTAGGTATGTGGCCATCCCTGCGCTCACAACAACCCTACACGGGGGTTTCAGGTCTTGCCCTAATGTTACAGATGGAGAGACAGGCCCACCAGTGAGAAAAGGCTCGTCCAAGTTCACGCAGCTAGCAGTAGCAGTCCATCAGGTCTGACTTCCCAGTCTGCACTTTTTACCTCTAATCCCTAAGGCAGGACACCATGCTTAGAGGATTCCAGAGTCAGTGGGCATTGGCCTGGCCAGCCAGTGCAGTGACAAGGGATGGCCCCTGGAATTAGACAGATTCACATTTTGGCTCGGTCCCTGAACAAGCCACTTCTTTTGAGCCTGGATATCCACATCTGTAAAGTGGGACAATACCTTTCCCCCGGGGTTGTACTGAAAAGAAGAAATAGGATATGTGAAGAATCTACTAGCAGCCCAAGCATAGAGACACCCGGTAAAGAGCAGCTACCAGCCTCATCGTCGCCATTGTCCTCCTCATCACTTGAACTAAGAGGCACTCCTTTCTCTCCTTTTCCTAATGAACTAGAGTACAGCCCTGAGCTACCCCTGCTGGAGACTAGAACACTATTCCCCTGAGGCTTGCTCAGGATGGTAAGTGGAAGGAGAAGAGAAAGAAGGAGTCCTTACAGGTGCCCCGCGTTGCCCGTCCTAGAAGGTGGCCAGAGGTGTGCCCCATCTTTCCATCCCCACAGCCACCTCCCTAGTCCAGACCTTGTTCTCTGCAGGCTTCCTGGCTCCCGGCCTCAGTCCTCTCCAATCTGTGTCCCACTTAGCAAGACCCATCACTCCCCAGCTTAAAATCCACCCCCATCTCCTTAGCAGAGTCCTCCCCACAGTGGCCCTCACCCTCTAACACAGCCCCCTCCTTTCTCCAGAACGCCTCCAGCCACGCACAAGCCCGCACTTCCACCTGCCGGTCCACTCGGCAGGAATGCTCTCCCCATCACTCCCTCTTCCTGTGATGGCTCTCACTCCTCCTCTGGGGTCCCCTCAAAGTCTCTGAGAAGCTGCCTGGAATCCCAGCCCGCACCCAGGGATAGGGACCCCCTCCTCTGCGTCACGGCACTTTGTTCCTCAGTTAGCGTGCTGTAGGGGAAGTAACATGATTTACTGCTTTACAGATCTGTCTTCCCGACTGTCCTCTCTTCCCCTAGGCCGTGGCCTGGGCTTATTCGCCACATGCTCTCCCTGAGGCTGCAGGGCGTCTAGCTCACAGTAGGCACTTAGCAAATGTTTAGAACATGAATACAGGCTGACTGCAACTCAATAAAAGGAAAAGCTTTCTAATGATCAGAGTTATCCACAGGTAAATGGGCTGCTAGCAAGCTCCCTGTCGTTGGGGGAGTGTAAGCTGGAGTCACCAGCAGGGAGGGGTGGTGTCATGGATGTGAATTCATTGGTGGCCTGGATTCCTAAAGACACAAACCACGGACAAGCTTCGCTGGAATCCCCTGCGAGTGTTAGTTACTAATAGAGATTCCCCAACTCGGGACTTTGTGATGCTGCAAGGCTGCGGCAGGCTAGAAATCTGCATTCAAAACATCATCCCCAGGAAACTTTGAAACGCAGTAGTTTGGGGACTAATGAACCTTGTGGCCTTTGAGGCCATTTGTAGTAAGGTTTCGTGTGTGAAGACCCTTAGTAAACTGTGAAGCGCTGTCCAGAAGTCTTGGCTCCAAGATGTCACCCGAACACCAAGCTAGGGGAATTGAATATTCAGGCTGGGGCTACAGCTCCTCGGATTCAGGGAGGTTGCGGACCCAGCCCTGGGCCACTCTGTTGAAGCTGGGTCTGAGACGGAGGAGTTCCAAGCCACTGATGAGCTCCGGGACGAAGGGGGTGCCTGCCCTGGGAACCGTCTCCCCAATCAGGGGTCCTCCAAAGGGCACCGGGGTCCTGGGGAGAGAAGAGCAGCAGAAGAGGCGGGCTGTGTGGGGGAGGGACAGCAGAGCACTGACATGCGGGTCACCCTGTGGGGCCCCCTCCCTGCCTCCCTCTGGGCCTCAGTTTCCCCACCTATACAAGAAGGCTTTGTACTATCTTTAACAGGTTTCACTGGCCCTGCCCATTCCCCAGTCTGCTTCTAGTGGGGATGGCTTTTTGCATAGGAATGGAATTTTCAAACCTAGAATTGGCTTGTCCCAGACAAAAATCTGGGTTCCCCTTAAGTAAGCTCCAGAAGCCAGAAGAGCTGGAATGGGGTTTTTCCTTTCTCTGCTCTTATCCCCTTAGGACAAGGGAGAATTAGAGAGGGAAGAGAGGGTTAGAAAAAAGCACTGAGAGAAAAAGCACCGGGTAGCTCCATTGGTTAAGCAACTGACTTTTGATTTCAGCTCAGGTCATGATTTTCTGGTTCGTGAGTTCAAGCTCCATTTTGGACTCCACACTGCCAGTGCAGAGCCTGCTTGGAATTCTCTCTCTCTCTCTCTCTCTCTCTCTTTTTGTGCATAGGCATTCTCTCTCTCAAAATAGATAAACTTTATAAAAAGAGCACTGAGGATCAGGAAATGCAAATTATAAAAGAGACACGCCATTTGTCACCCATAAGACTAAGAAATAATTTGATAATGGGGCAAAGTTTCCCTCAGATACTGCTGATTGGAGGGTAAACTGGTGCTGCTACCTTGGAGGACAATTTGGCAGGATCTTTTTAACCTAAAAATGTGCAATTGCACTGGTAAGCATACAGCTTAGGTAAGCACACGCACAGACAAACGATACAAGCAGTGATTGGTGACAAACCAGAAACAGCCCCTACATCCATGGGCAGAGAAATGGACAAGACATGTGTTGTCTATTCACATGGGGGAATACCATACAGCAGCTTAAAAGGCATGAAAAGATCTGTATGTATTATGTAGGATAGATTCCAAAAGCACACTGTTGAGTCAAAAAGGCAAGCAAGTTACACAGTGAAATACTAAGTATCAAAATGCACACTAAACTTAAAACCATGCCTTCCCCTATAGGAAGGTAGCTGCTGGTAGAAAATGATCTGAGGGGCGCCTGGGCGGCTTAGTCGGTTAAGCGTCCGGCTTTCACTTAGGTCATGATCTCGCGGTTCGTGGGTTCGAGCCCCACGTCGGGCTCTGTGCTGACTGCCAGCTCAGAGCCTGGAGCCTATTTCAGAGTCTGTATCTCCCTCTCTCTCTGACCCTCCCCTGCTGGCGCTGCCTCTCTCTCTCTCTCCTAGAAATTAAAAATTAAAAAAAAATATTTAAAAGAAAAGAAAAGAAAAGAAAATGATCTGAAAACATAGACACCAACCTGACAACGGTGTTCTATTTGGGAAGGGAGCTGGGACTGGAGGACGGTGAACAAAGGGACCTCTATTTGTAGTGTGTGTGTGTGTGTGTGTGTGTGTGTGTGTGTGTGTGAGAGAATAGAAGCATGTTATTTTTAAACTGTTCATTTTAAGAAAATTTAAAAAGCATTGCTCGTGTAGTGTTTTCCTCGAAGCCTGGGACCAATGGGGGAGTGCTTGCCCTTGGGGTAGGAAGGCGGGCCTCGGGCCAGGGCCTGGGTTCCAGCCAGTATAGCGTCTCTGCTCGGACCACCCCGGCCGTGGCGGCAGCAGCCAGGCCCCGTGGGAACAGGCTGGGCAGCGTCCAGGCTGCAAAGGCCTCACGATTCGGCTCTTGACTGGAAGCCCAGAGCCCTGGATCTGGAGCGCAGCTTGGCCACCGGCACTGCTGTTCCCCGCTTCTCAGGCTCGGTTGGCCCTTCTGTCTCAGACGGGGCCTGGGCTCGGGGCCCCCGCTGATGGGAATGTGCTCCAGCCTGTCCGGGCTGCAGCGTGAGATGGATGGGGCTAGACTCGAGCTGGCCAGCCTGGAAGCCAGCGCCTGGGACTCAGTGTCTGCTGATGGTTTTAAATAGCTGGGCGGGCAGGAGCTGAGGGCCCCCGGAGGAGGGAGAGCACAGCCTCGCCTGGCAGGAGCCCCAGAACATCTGCCAACGGCTTGTGGCTTGCACGGCGCCCGTTGGGCACGGTTCTTCCTGCAGGGGCCCTCCTGGCCATCAGCTGTTTGAGGGCAGTCACCTCCCTTCTGAGCGGTTTCTTCTCTGTGCGGGTCACCCCCCGTGGTCAGATGGGTCTCTGAATGTGGTCTGAGCATGTGCCAGAAGAGCTGGACCACGGCCTCCTCCGGCAGACCCTCCCCTTTCTCACTCAATGCAGCCGAAGCCAGAGGAGCATTTTTCAGAAATAGCATCAGACTGAGGAAGCCAACTGCAGTTGAAATGCCTCCACCAGTGCCAGGCTCCTGTCTTGACGCCTATGATTTGTCTTTGGGCCCCTGGGGCAGAACACTAAATTTATCCCTTTCAGTTCTTCCTAGTAGCTTTTCCAACCACTATTTCAGCCTGTAACTACTCCTAATACCAATACTAATACTAATAGCTACTGTTCATTGACAGCTTACTCCTTGCTAGAAACTTTGCCTATGGCTTCTCATGCCCGCCACACAACAAACTTATGAAGAGCTACTGTAATGATACAAATGGGGAACCAGAGGCTCCGGGAAGTTAAGTCACTTGCCCCAGGTCACACAGCTAAGCAAGGAGTCTGCATGTAAGCCCGCGTGGAGCCCCATGCTCTAAACAGTACAAGCCAGTCTTCTATAGCTCTCACCTCTGCTGTCCAACGTTTCACTGCCAGCCCCCACTTTGATAGCCTCAACGCCATTCCTAGACCTCTTCCAGACCGTTGATGGACATGAGGAAAAGGCTGAGCTGATCTAGGAGAAGTGAGATCCTGGGCCCCCACCGAGGGAGGATGTCCGTCGAAGGGGTGGCACCAGGCGTGAGAGGAACATGACACTGGGCTCTGGAGTCGGACTAACCCAGACTCGGGTTCCAGCCCTGCACGGCTCCCTTGCCTCGTGCCTGCAGGCAGGTTGTTAATGTTCCCGAGTGGGAATCTTCACTGGCAGGAGAGGAAACACTGAAGCCCGTCCCCGCCCTGCTGTGCGGAGAAACCAAGATGTGTGTGACATTCATTCACCCATTCGTCCCCTGTGCATTTATTCAGGACCTACTATGTGCCGAGGCAAGAGTTTTACTGAGTTCCAGCAAGAGCTCAGTCAACGTGTGAGTGTTCAGATGGAGCTTGGCATGTCCAAGGGCTTGGGAAGTGCAGCCACTACTGTGTTGTGACAGGCACCTGCACACCCTAGGGACCTCTCCCCCAGCTGCCCCCCCCCCTTACTTGTTGAAATTTCGATACTCGGCAAGGCTGGGGGTATGACTTCTGCCGTCGCTCTGGTAGTCCCGGTAGCCGATGAACTCCTGCCAAGGACAGCGGTAGCCCTTGGGGATGGCCGTGTGGTTGAACTTCTCTGGTGGGACGCCCTTCAGTGGCTGGGCATAGCCTGGATATGGAGCAGGGCTCATGGGAGGCAGGCAGGAGGGGCACCCGGGTGCTCTTTTCCCTCTGCCCCCACTCCCGCCCACACCGCAGATATGGTTGGCGGAGGGAAGCGGGAGCTGGGAGAGAGGAGTCGGGGAGGGAGGCATAATGCCAAAGTTGCTCCAGCAAAGGGGACGGATCCTTCCCCATCCCTGGAAGCAAGGAGGACCGGGGTGAGGGCGTCTGGAGTTGACGCGTAGACTCTGGCTGGCTTTGTGACCTTGGGGATACTGCTGCGCCTCTCTGGGCTTGTATTAGGTCTGTGGAAGGGCATGGGGGTTGGGGAGGTGGACTAGGCAGCTCTCTGGGCGCTGTCCCTGCCCCACGGTGGAGCACTGCCATGCCCTGGCCCCCCAGCTCTGGTTCCAGGACCCGGAGAGGAACTCACCTGGCGCCAGGGCGCTGGGGCTGCTGGCACGCTCTGCGGGGAAGGCTGAGGACTGGGCGTCCTGGGGGCCCCCAGGCGAGGCTTGGAAGATGTGGAGCTCGGAGCTGTAGTTCTGCCCCTCAGGGCCGTTGGCAACCTGTGCACAGGGGCGGGCGCTCAGAGACCGCAGGCTGGCCCAAGCTGCCTGGCTCCTTCCCCCGGGCTCCCCCTTTTACTGGGGCTCCCTCCATGCTCACCTTCCCCTGGGCATGAAGGGGGCCAGCCTCGGCTGCTCCTGTCGTCCCTGTCACCTTCCCCGTGGTGCTTCCATCCACCATCTGTGGGGACAAACAGACCACAGGGAGGCTCAGTGGGGCAAGGAGCCAGGGTTCTCCCAACACCAAAAAAGGGACGGGTGCCTAATCTTAGTGCACCCTGGGATGTGGGGCGGGGGGATGAGTTAGTGTAGAACGCTAAACTCAGTGACTGGAACAGAGAGATGGGCTCTATATGTTAGTTGCTATTCTAATATTGACCCTGGGCAGATAACCTTCTTGAGTCTGTTTCCTTATCTGTGAGATGGGAGTAGTATTGTTAATATCAAGCTAACAAGGCCCTGTGAGCATTAAATGAGATGATACATATGAAGTGCATGACTAGCACTGTCTTAGGCATCGCGAAGGTAGGCATTTTGTCATCTTTACTATTGTGCATCCTGCTACATTGTCCCCTCTTCGTCACCCCTTGTCTAGTCCAGGTGGAGTATGACTGGAATGGCCCTGAGTAACTGAAAAAAGCCTGCTGACTTTTGAAGCCTGAGGATAAGCCATTCTTGTCTCATCCAGCAGACTGTTTTCTGGCCTTTTCCTTCTTCCAGAGGCAGGAAGAGAAAGAGTTCTGTGTTCTCTCAAGTCTAATCTAAATCCTGCTCACTGCAAAGTCAGCCCAGAGCACTTTGTGTAGGAGCCAGAGTGCCCTCCTCACCCCAACGCCCGCCCCTGCGCATTCCGCTTTATGGTTTGCACCAGGAGAGAGATGTCTAAAGAGAGAACGCTTTTCTAGGATCACACAGCAAGTCAGGGGCTCAATCTGATGGGACCGTCACTCCCCAGGGACCAGAGGTCTTCATCTGATTCGGCTTTGGGCTAACCCCTGGCCCTCTGGGCCTCAGTTCCCCTGTAAGCACAGTGAGGACTAACTTACCGCCCTCGGGCTGGCAGCAAACTCAAAAGTGAATCTCTGTACCCGGCGCTGTCGCTTCTGGAAGAGGAGGGACCCTCTGTTGTTGCGCAGCGAGAGCTCCTCCATCATCAGGTCCTGGGGCACGCTCAGCTTCTTCCCCAGGTCCAGCAGAGGGACTGCCCAGAGAGGTCAGAGACAGCTCGTGCCACCAGACCCTCGGGGCCCTCAGGGCTGCCCGCCTCTAAGGTGGCCTGTTCTGAGCACAAGCACGTGCCACTACCATCCCCGGGGAATCTTTGCCCACCTGGTGGGCAGGAAGTGACACCTCAGAGTTTAATCTGCATGTGTTTACACTCAGTGAAATGGGGTTCTTTCAGATGTTCCTTAGCCATTTGTAGTTTTTCCATGAATTTCCTCCACAGTTCGTTGCTCACAGTGGTGGGAGCCATGAGAAATGGTCAGATTCTTGATACTGTCTAATGGTAAGCCATGGGTGTCAGCTGTGTGTGTGTGTGTAGCGGGGGGGGGGGGGGGGGGGGGTTCTAGGAGAGGGAACGGTAAGTGCAAAGGCCCTGNAGGAGCCGCCACTCACTGAGATGGGGAGGGCAGGAAGAGGGTGAGCAGGGGAAAGATCAGGAGTTCAAGGTGAGATGTCTGTTCTTTCCGTTTTAAAATAGACTTTTATTATTATAAAAATAGCATATATGTGCATTGAAGAAAGTTAGGAAAGAGAAAAATACCATTTCTATCACCTGGAGATTTCCACTTTTAACACCTTCGTGTATACCCATTCACATCTTTTTAAAACACTATCTATTCATGTGAGATTTCCAGCCAAAATGAAGTCATAGTTATACAAGCTTTGTGATGTGCTTTTATCAGTTACAGATCTCCAGCTGTGTACACATGAAAAGACGCTCACCATCACTCATCATCAAAGACACATCAAAACCGTAATGAGATACCACCTCACACCTGTCAGAATGGCTAAAATGAACAACTCAAGAAACAACAGATGTTGGCGAGGATGTGGAGAAAGGAGAATCCTTTTGCACTGCTGGTGGGAATGCAAACTTGTGCAGCCACTCTGGAAAACAGTGTATGGAGGCTCCTCAAAAAATTAAAAATAGAACTACTCTACGACCCAGCAATTGCACTACTAGGCATTTATCCAAAGGATAAGAAAATGCTGACTCAAAGGGGCACATGCACACCCAATGTTTACAGCAGCACTATCAACAATAGCCAAATTATTGAAGGAGCCCGAATGTCCATCAATGGATACATTGATATGTGATTATATATACACAATGGAATACTACTCAGTGATGAAAAAGAATAAAATCTTGCCATTTACAACAATATGGATGGAACTAGAATGTATTATGCTAAGCAAAATAGGTCAGTCTGAGAAAGATAAATATCATGATTTCACTCATATGTGGAATTTAAGAAACACAACAGGCGAACATAGGGGAAGGGAAGGAAAAATAAGATAAAAACAGAGAGGGAGGCAAACCATAAGAGACCCTTCAATACGGAGAACAAACTGAAGGTTGTGGGAGGGGTGGAGGGCGGGGGAAGGGTTAAATGGGGGATGGCCATTAAGGAAGGCACTTGGTGGGATGAGCACTGGGTGTTGTAAGTGATTAATCACTGGGTTCTACTCCTGAAACCCAACACTACACTATATGTTGAGTAACTTGAATTTAATAATAATAAAAGAGATCTCCACCTGTGCAAGTGAACACAGTTTTGTTTTATACAATCCCCAATCCATATTCAAATCCCCTTAATTGCCTGCAGAACTGGGCATATAAGGTTTGAAGAACCTTGAAGACACCCAAGTGGAGAAGCCGAGGAGGGCACCAGACATGTGAGCCTAGTGCTCATGGGACAAACTGACCTGAGATAAAAATGGGGGCATCGTGGGCCTACAAATGGTATTTGCTGTTGCTGTTGTTGTTGTTGTTTGATGAAGACTATTACATTTACTTCTTTCTCAAGGTTAGGACTAGTTGTTACAGCCATGTAGAGGGTTTCCAGGCTATTCTTAGTTTCAGAGCCTGTCTACATTCTTTAAAAGAATTTTTTTTAACATTTATTCATTTTTGAGAGAGAGAGACAGAGCGTGAGCAGAGAGAGAGGGAGACACAGAATCCGAAGCAGGCTCCAGGCTCTGAGCTGTCAGCACAGGATCCAATGCGGGGACTGAACTCCCTGACCATGAGATCATGACCTGAGCCAAAGTCGGATGCTTAACTGACTGAGCCACCCAGGCGCCCCAAGACCATCCGTAGTCTTTGTGTTTTCCCTGCTGCCAAAACACACATTGTTACACATTTCCCAACAAGGGAAGGCTTTTGGAGGGAAGGAGTGGCAGAGAGGTGAAGACATGGGATATGGATGGACAGAATGACCAGAGTTGTCTATCTCTAAAATCGGATACACGGAGGTCCGTGTCCCAGCTCTATAAACGGTATTTCAAGCCGGAAGGCTGGATGAGATCACTGGGGATGGGAGAATGGGTAAAAAGATCCCAAGCCTGAGCTCCAGGCCTCTAGCATTCAGACCGGGGAGGTGAGGAAGCAACCGTGGAGGCTGGGAAGGGGACCCCTGGGGAGCAGGAGGGAATCTAGAGTGTGGTGCCCTGGGAACCAAGTGATGAAAGTTCTTTGGGGAAGATGGGTTGATCACAGAGCCAAATGCTCTGCCTCAGTGAGGAAGAGGAAGGCTAATTACTGGACATGCTCTTTATTACCATGGGGTGGCTGGTCATCCTCACAAGAGTAGTTTCTATGGAGCATTTGGGTGTGAAACCCTTATTGGAAAGTGTTAAGAGCAAATGGACAGAGGAACATTTTAGCCACACCACGAAGAAGCAATGAACCAAATCTGGGATGTGAGACATTTTATGGGGCAGCTGGCCTGGGTTCTTCAAAGAAGTGAATGACGTGGAAAAAAAGACAGCACCAGGAGGTTGCGGGGTGGGGGAGGCAGGGTGTAGATGAAAAGAAGTTTAAGAGGCTGGCTACCAAATAAACAGTAGTCCTTTGGATCCTCATTAAAACAAACTAGAAAATTGGAGAAAGTTGACAGTGGCACTGGTTATTAGGTAGGATTAAACCAAAGTTGCTAATTTTGTTCAGGGTGCTAACACCTTTGTGGCATGTAAGGAAATGTCCTTTTTATTTTATGTATGTATGTATGTATTTATTTATTTTTTTGTTTGTTTGTTTGTTTCAGAGAGCATGAGTGAGGGAGGGGGGCAAGAGAGAGAGAGAGAGAGAGAGAGAGAGAATCCTAAGCAGGCTCCACACTCAGCATGGAGCCTGATGTGGGGCTCAATCGCACCAGCCTGGGATCATGACCTGAGCTGAAATCAAGAGTCAGATGCTCAACTAAGACACCCAGGCCCCCCTCTTTTTGTTACTTTGGATGCATCCTGAAGTATTGAGGAGTGAAATGACATGCTCTTTGGGTTCTGCTTTGGAATCCAGGAATGAAAGGAGGGCCATGGGGATTTGTGCTCTCTATTTTTGTGTGTTAGGAAATGAACTTAATAAAATGTTAAAGAGAACGAGCGAGGAGGGGAGAAAGTATAGACAATGACATTGAGGAGTTGTGCTCTCCAGGACCTGAGGCATCTGTAGAATCAAGAGATGTTTCTTTTTAAGAGGGAGAAGTAAAAGCATTTTTTTGGCTGATGGGAAATTTTGACAATGCAATAGAGAAAGGGCAGAAAGACTAGAAGAATGTCCTTGGGCAGGAGAGAGGGGCAGGGAGCGTGCCTGGTGCCCAACTGGACGGATTAGCTTCAGACATGTGCAGGGAGATGTCAGCCACCACGTGGGGAAGAAAAACAGAGAACGCCAAACAGAGGTTCCCTTCTGGTTACTTAATTCTCAGTGCGATAGGAAGCAAGGGCATCCACTGGGAACAGGGACAGGGGAGGGGGCATTGGGAGTTTGGGGACAGGGGTTGCCAACGTTGTCTAAAGAGAACAGTATGGGATGGAGACATGGGCGTGGCCGCCAGGCAGCAGCGAGGGCCAGGCAGGTGCTGTGATTCATTCCACTCAATGGGATCCAAACAGCCTTTTTAAAAAAGGAGGCTGATGATTTTTTTCATTCTTTTCACAAATAAAGACAGAGCATCTTTTACATGTTAGGAACAGAAAGAGATCCATTGTAGGTTAAGAGGAGGGAGAAAAGTAAGTTTCAGAAGAATCTGTATTCTAGGATTGCACTCATATTTTAAAAAATAAGTACTAGAGCTTCTCCCCCCTCCCTCGCTGTGAAGATGGCGCTCTCCAGGGTGTGCTGNGATGTTTACGCGTGTATTGAAAAATCTGAATGGGGACATGCCAAATAGTAGTAGTGACTACGTATAGGACATAGGAGGTGGGGGTCTGGAAATTGCACTAATTTTTAACAAGAAAAGGTACTGCATACTTAAAAGCATGAAAGACTACTTATACCAAAATATAGAATAAAGAGTCCCCTGGCATCATACTGTCAAATACTAACTGAATGAATTAAAAAAAAAAAAAGTTATTGATAAAATCTATTTAATGAAACAGTTCTATTTCTAGGCTTTCACTCTTTGGGAAAAAAGTCAAATAAGCATGTCCGAAGTTGTACATACAAGAATGTTTAGTGCAGTGAGGGCCCAGATTGTGAAACCGGGCATCAGTGTTGTGGCGGGGCTGCCCAGATGCCCTTCATCAGGGGCTCTGAGTCACAACCGGCCCCTTCCGCAGAGAGCTGCCCGGCTGAGCCGAGGTACTCATGGCTCCCTTTTTTTTTTTTTTAATTTTAATGTTTTTTTTATTTATTTCTAGGAGAGAGAGAGAGAGAGAGAGAGAGCGTGAGCAGGGGAGGGTCAGAGAGAGAGGGAGTCACAGACTGAAGCAGGCTCCAGGCTCTGAGCTGGCAGTCAGCACAGAGCCCGACGCGGGGCTCGAACCCACAAACCGCGAGATCATGACCTAAGCGAAAGTCGGACGCTTAACCGACTAAGCCACCCAGGCGCCCCATGGTACTCATGGCTCCCTTGCTGAAGGCAGGGTGAATTCCGTGGAGCCCTTATGCCAGGAGCCCCCACAAGGTCAGACTGAGCCTGGGCTAAGGATGAGCCCGTGTCCTTGCTTAGCAATTTCCCCCACCCTATCCCGCTCCTACATTGCCCTCTTCCTGAGAGTCCAACCTCAGTAAGTCACTTGTGCAAGAATCCTCAACTCTGTTCCTAGGGGTCCAACCTGAGAGGAGCCTTCATGACTGCCAGTAAGGTGTGTGCATATCAATATACTTAATATATTACATGCTGGGGGAACAAGGGAAGGGGACAGAGAGAGAAATCATAGCAGGAGGGAAAGGAGTCTGTAGTATGCTGCTAGTGGTGGAAAAGAAAAGCAAGCTGGAGAACCCACATGTATATGTGTTTATATAAATATGTTTATATATGAACAGAAGATGGCTTTACACAATTATGTTAACAGTGGTTATCTCCAGATGGTTCCATTATGAGGAACTTTCACTTTCAAAGTCATTCATGTCTGTTTTGTCTGAATATCTTATAAAATGGATGTATTATTTGTACAACCGTGTAGTCAAGAAGTAGGCTCTGGAGACCAAGAGATCTGGCGTCAAATCTCAGCTCTACGGAGCACTATGTATGTGACCCCCTAGTTTCTCTGAACCTCGGTTTTCTCATCTGCAAAATGGGGACAATAATATCTACTTATAGAGTCATTGCTTCTGTTTATAACACAGAGCATAAAAGCTCTTAGCACAGGATCTGATGCAGAGTAAGTACATAATAATGGCAGGTGCTTTTATTATTATTACCTGACAGTGGCTGTCTTCTGATGGTGAGATGATGGGATTGTATTTTTTCTTTCTACTTTAGTTTCAGAATTGTCTTGAGTTTAATACCCTGGCAATAGTCAACAATGTATATATTTCCAGTCTGGCATAAATGTCCACATTTGGGTGTCCACAACTAATTACTTAGACAAAGGAAAAGATAATGCATTGCCTGGTTCTTCTAGTTAGAGTACCAATACCTCACAAAGTTGGCATATTTTAGCACCCAAAATCATGAAATTAAAAAAAAAAAAAAACGACGCCAACAAAAGGAGGCAAGGACACACAAAATAGGTTAGGACCACTCACATATAAAGTCATACAACATGATTAGAGGCGCCTGGGTGGCTCAGTTAATTAAGCACCTGACTTTGGCTCAGGTCATGATCTCACGGTTCGTGAGTTTGAGCCCCACGTCGGGCTCTGTGCTGACAGCTCAGAGTCTGGAGCCTGTTTCAGATTCTATGTCTCTGCCCCTCCCCTGCTCGCACTCTGTCTCTCTCTCTCAAAAATAAAGCGTTTTTTTAAAAAGTCATACAACCTAATTAAATGCTTCTTAGAATGCTGCATGGGGCAAAACCGCAGTGGCGTCCATAGAGGAGGGTCTATCGGACTCAGTTCACTGTCCACGTGTGCCAGGCTCACCTGGACACTTGCCTAAAAGGTGAATGTGTGCCCCCCGCCCACTCCCCCCGGCCCACTGAACCGGAATCCCTGGGGGTAGGTGCTGGGAATCTGCATTTTGAGCCAACACTGCCACTTCACCCTCATTCACACTAAAGCACGAGAGCTCTGACTTAATTGAATTCTGTAAAATACTTGAAATGCCCTGACTTAGGCCAAATTCACAGACTTCAGAATTACGCAGAGAGTTCCAGAAGAGGTCTTATATGGTGACAAACATTGGTTTTAGATGATGTATTCGTTGGGTGAGCTGGCTTATAAGTGAAATGGGGAGCCTGCTCCGGCCAGTCTGCCTCACTCGCCTGCCACCTTGTCTCTTGCCACTGGGGCTTGTGAGACCCACAGTTACAGGAGGCAAGGGCAAGTGTATGGGGAGCTTGGGGCCATGGGTGGGCTGGATCTGGGGGCAGAGCCCTCAGTGCTCGCTTTGGGGCTGAGGTAAGGACATAGTTGGGCCCAGGGCCCAGTCTAGGGCATTGAATCTCAGCTCCTGGGTGTGTGGGTGTCAGGGCAAGGCCCCTCCCAATGCTTCGGGAAACTTCCCAGCCCAAGTGGCAGATTCCACAGGCACTCCCTCAGGGCTGGCCTCGAACTCACACCTGTTTGCCCAGGCCTCAGGCCAACAGGCCTGCATGGTTGCACTTTGGGACCAGGATAGGATGGGGTCTGAGGAACGCACAAGGGCTAGGTCCACCTTACCTGGTCCAGTGAGGTCCCCCATGGCAGCCATCGCTGGCCCCTTCTGCTCCTTAGGGATCATCCTGTGGAAAAGAGATGCCTGCAAATGGGCCAGCCCTCCTCCATTCTTCCCCAGACCTCCTCTCAGGCCCTGGTCCACCCAGCCTCAGCCCTGACCTGCCGTGGTCCACCCTAGTCTCAAAAAAGGGCTGTCTGAGCCAGAAAGGGCTTTGGGGTCTCTGGGTACAGAGGAGGAGACTGAGGTCCAGGGGAGGTAGGGGAGGCATTAGAAGCCTCACAATTGGCTTCATATGTTGCCAGGGAGGCCCTCTTTCTTCAGGGGTGATCTCTGGGACCTGAGGGGTCGGGAGGTGGGGGTCTCAGATGGCTGTCATCCACTCAGATGAGCTCTAATCAGAGGCTGAAAGAGGATGGAGGTTTAAGTCAGGGAGAGGGGGGTATGGATGGGTTGTGAGGCTGGGGCTCCACTGAGGTCTACACAGCTGGCTCTGTCCTTTTATCCCCAGTACTTGGCTCTGAGGCTTGAGGGCACAGGCTGGCCCGAGGAAGCCAAGAGCCCCATCGCCCCCCATCCCCCATGTCCCATCTCTCGCCTTCCTCCTCCACCTCCCTCATTTGTGTCTCACAGGACTTTCCAGGGATCTTGGAGGAGATTTATAGACAAAATGAGCCCTAGAGCCCCAGAGAACCCCTGCTCCATGTCCAGATTCCCCAATTTGCCCCCAGGCAGAGCCCTTGTGCCCCCTGACAGACCACCCACCCCTGTGTTTTGCTTCCAGGATTTTCTATACTCCTTCCCTTAGAAACCAGTCTGCCTCTATCTATACCCCACATCCACACGTGACCCCTGGTCGGTGGGCACTGAACTGGGCAACCTGGACTCTAATCCCTACCCCTGACTTCCTCTCTAACTGTAAGCAGGTAGCTCTCCAACTCTGTGCCTCAGTTCCTCTTATGTGCCCTTATTACATAAGGAGGTTGGGCTAGATCATGGGATGCCAGATAGGCTTCAGGGCCCCACCCCCACACCCCCCCACCACCCC
>NW_027530642.1:2929279-2934497 GCF_008692635.1 Crocuta crocuta
AAACTGTATCAGACATGAGCATGTCTGCAAGCATTTGGGGTGAGGGCCATGAGTTAGAGGAGAGTGCTCTGACTGTGACCACCCAGGAGGCCCCAGGGCACGGGTCTGTTTCCTGAGAAACACTCTCTACACACAGGCACAGACACTAGGCAGGGCTCTCATCTTAACCGACCCTACTCCCCTCCACAGCCGAAGACCTTGAAATGCTGCACCGGGCCATCACCTAGGCCCACCTTGACTCCCAGCCACCCCTCCTCATTTAACCTAAAGTGACCTAGAGCTTAGTCCCCATGCTCCAGTCCCAATGCAGGCACCAAGCTTCCTTGAAGCCCCGTTTCCCAGCCCCTCGGCAGGGCCCTCCTTCTGCTTGGGGGCCGGGGCTCTGGGAGCTGGCTCGGCTCCTCTGCCCACGTCCCGAAGCTCCTCGAGCTCCCCTAAGATCCTGGTACCTGAGAGATGGAACCAAAGTGCGCAGGAAGGAGTGTCAGACCCTCAAGATTAGCACCTCTGTCAGGAAGCTGAGAGCTGAATACTCGTGTAGGTGCTAGTGGTCCTCGGTGCAGCTGAGCAGGGTGTGCCCTTGCAGCCGGCTCTGGCCTCAGCTGAGAAGAATCAAGAATCATTCCTGCCTCATCGTGGCTCACAGCCTTATTTCAGGCTGCAACAGGATCCAGGGACAGATGCTAAAAGCACCCAGGGAAGACAGGTGCCCCGGCAGCAGGCCCTTGCAGACAGAAGGGCTTACACTCACACACACACACACACACACACACACACACACACACACACACGTGCGCGCGGACACACATATGCACAAACCAAAGTCACCTGGAAATGCTGAGAGTCAGTTGCCAGTCACTTGAGCTTGCTAATTGTATCCTTAGTGCCTAGAACGGGGCCTGATAGGAATTCAATATATATTTGTTGAATGAATAAATGGATGGATAGATGCTTGAATGAATGAATTCTCCCCTGATACCTTTGCTTGACTTGTTCATTTCTTCTTTCCTTTTTTCTTTCCTGCCTTTCTGTCCTCCTTCGGCTGCCTCTCTCCCTACCTCCCTCCACCTTCTCACATTCTCTATGCCTCTCTCTATGGGCTGCAGATAAATATGGCAGGGCTCTGTCCTCAAGGAGCTCAGCCAGGCCGAAGTCAGACCTGTAAACAAGCCTTTGTGGTGCATGATGGGAAATGCTCTGGGAGTACCCAGGGGAGGGTGCCACCAGCTCGGTCTGGGGGTGGAGGGGTGGGGAAGGCACTTCCCAGAGGAGACATTTGATCTGGGCCTGGAAGGCTAGTGGGAGTTCAGTGGGCGGAGGGGAGCAGGCCTTGCGGGCAGAGGCCACGTTGTGTATAACAGTGTTAGGGGGCCTCAAGCAGAGATGAGGCTGGACAGGTGGGCCAGATCACAGCAGGCCTTTCAAAAGGAAAATGTGCTTTATAAAGGGCCATTGAAGAGTTTAAAGCGGTGGAATGGAGTGGTCAGATTGGCATTTTCCAAACCTATCTCTGGCTGCCAGGTGGCAAATGAGTTGGGGAGGGGTCCAGACTGGAGGCAGGAAGATTTTGCTGTGCTCAGGTGGGAGATGGTTGACTGCACAGGGGTAGGGACCGAGGCCATGGAAAGGAGAAGTCGAGCCTAAGGGGCGTCTGGGGAATCACCAGGTCCTGCTCAGATACTGGGTGTGGGGAGTAAGGAAAATGCCACTCTGGCTTGAGTGACTCAGAAAGGTAAAAGGGGAACAGATTGGGGTGGGGACAGATGCCCAGGTCAGTTTGGGATAGACTTGATTTGAGGTGTCAGGGACAGGATCACCAGTAGGCAGGGGGATACTGCGCCCAGGAGGGGTTCCGGCTAAAGAACGATTGGGTCACTTGTGGGAAGGGTGGGACCGGCAAGGGCGTGCTGGGTCCAGGGTGGGCACACCTGTACCCATGTGCTGGGACAGACTGTCCAATGGTGCATTTCTGACACCCTCTTAGGGAGAAGCCTGGGCTCGGCTGTGGACACAGGAGCTCCGCGTTCTGCCCCTTAGGATCCTGCACCCTGCCTCTGCTGGGCCCGAGCTCCTAGAGAGGAAGGAAAGGGATGTTCCCAGAGCAGGCTCGGCCTCGCCTGGGAGTGGGGCCACGGTTTCTGGCCACAATCCCCTTCTCAGGTGAGGAGCGCTCCTGATAGTCTGGGTCCTGAGCTCACTAGGGTTATCTGCACTCACATGGGACCTCTGGTAAGGGCTTCTCCTCCTGCATGGAGCCCCAGCCTGCCATGAGGAAACATTCCCAGAGCACTGGCCCCTGACCTGGCGTGGTCCTGCCCGCCCCAGTGACAGTGTCTTGTGGTGAGGGCCTGGGCAGTACCACCCTGAAACATCACCTAGCCCAGCTCACTCTGCACAGACAGGGAGCCTGAGGCTGGATAAGGAGTGGCCTTGCTCAGGGTCACCCAGTTAGTAGATGGCAGGATCGACTTCAATCCTGGGACTTCATCTATGGTCTCGAATTTTTCCGTTGTTCCTCATCTCTCTCAGTGGCCGCTACCCCCTGAGCTCCCGTCCCACAGGTATCAAACATTCTCATCCACCCAGAGCCTCTTGGACTGTTCCATGGAGAGAAGGGAGGGGCTTCAGACACAGCTGAAAATGACACAGGAGGCAGAAGGATGCAGGAAGCATTTATTGAGGGCCAGAGATGAATTCTACAGGAGGCAGTCTCTAGTGGGTTAGAGGATAGGGGTGGGGTTCGGCGGGGAGAAGGCAGTGACAGCGAGAGAACAGCCAGGAGAACCGCAGCTTCTCAAGGCTGCCTCCTGCTGGCTCTTGGGGGAAATGCAGGCAGAAGTGGATTTTTCTATGCTTTGGCCTTAGCCAGGGGCCTGATAGTGTCTCTTCTCTGAAAAGAGGCCCTTAGCCCCCATCTCCTGTGCTATAAGGAGCCCTGAAACAGATGGAGACTTTGGTAAATGTAGTCACTCATCATTGACCAAGCAGGAGCACCCTCTTACCTTCCCACTGTCAGGGCCTGTGTTTCCAATGCTTAGGCCCTAGGCACCCTCTGGGATCACTCCTTTATTCCAAAGTACCCCACCCAGCTCTCTCCCACTGTGGCCCCAACTTTCCCTAGCCATCACCTAGGGGTTCCAGGTCTAACATCACCTGATGGGTGGGTAAGTCTACCCCTAACCCCAATCACACCGGGTCCCTCACCTTTAGCAACATCCTGGTACCCTTTCCCCTACATCTCTTTGATCCTCAGCCCATTCCAGGCCCCACCCCTATGCTCCTCTGCTCTTAGTATCCTGAGGCTGACATTCTGAACCTCTAGAAGTTATCACCAGCCGACTCTGGAAACTATAGAATTCAGCCACATCTCTCCCATGCCCCGTCCCTCCTGGGGATTGGAATGAGAACCACCAAAATCTCAGGGTCAGGCCAGGGCCTGCAGCCAGGCTCCTCGAGGTCGCTGGGCACCAGCCACTAGCTAGGCCAGAGTGTAATGGGAAAGAGACAGGGCAGAGCAGTGCCCACTCACCTGGGCAGGATATGCATACTGGGGCCTAAAACTGAAGCATAGGGGGGTATTTCCTAAGGAACCAGAAACATAGGCAGACTCTATGAGTCTAACCCCTCACTCACCTGCCCATTCTTATCTGCCCCCAATCTGCCCAGCCAATCCTCTGGCTCCACTCTCCTTCCCTTCCTAACACCATGGAATGCATTTCAGGACTGGGAGAGCCCTCAGAGGTCATCCGAGCCAATCCACCTCCCACTAGAATCTCCTCTATGCATCCTGGCTCCTGCTTGAATACTTCCTATAACAAGGAACTCTTCCCTCTTTCCAAGTAGGCAGCCTCAAACTCAGGGCCAGCAGGTAAAGCCACAGGGTAGCAGATAGCTCTATATCAACTCATCTCTCCCAGCTCAGCTTTTAGCGCGGAACCTGCCATGAGAGGGCCCAGAAGAGACAGGTGGCTCGGAGGCACCTGTAGCATCCTGGGCGCCCAAGTCCTGGGGCTGGGGATGTAAGTCATCACCTTACAGCTCTCCTCTCTGGTGGCAGGTAAGATGCCCAGGCAGTCTGAGCTGAGGTGGGGAAAGCATGAGAGGGATCCGGGAGGAGGAGTCTTCCCACTTCTTGTCTCCAGAGAGGCCAGCCGGGCACCTTGAGCTGGCCTGGGAGACCTCTCTAAAGGTCACCATGGTAAAAATAGAGCTTGTCTGGGAAGGGATGGAAAACAGCTGCTCCTGCCTGGGACTTGGTGCCAGGGAGGCGGGTGGTCAAGCCAGGGCCTGGACGGAGAACTTAGGCCTAGGATCTTCTGAACACACCCCTCATTTGCCAGACTCCAGAGAGCAGAGGCAGGAAGGGAGGGAGGAATATGGAACCCTGGTCTGCACCAGCAAGCCCACAGGTCCATATACACAGCACCCCACCTCTTCCAAGGCACATGTGTGTACTGATGGGAGGGGAGGGGGAATCTAGACCTGTGAAGATTACCTTGGCCAAAGCCCCACTAAACAGATGGGGAAGCTGAGGATTGGACAGAGGAAGGGTCTTGCCCAGGGTCACGCATTGACTGACTGATTAGAATAAGGGCTAGGACCCAAACTTGGATCATTACCCCAGCCCCAGGCCCAGAGCTCTACTCCCCTGACCCCTTGTCCAAAGAGGCCAGGCCCCGTGGGGATGTGGGGCTAGGATCTACCAAGCCCCATAACTCTTCTAGCTCGGTCCTCCCGGGGTGGGGATGGAGCGGGAGCGGGGGAGGCTTTAGGTGGTGCAGGAGGCCTCGGAGGGGAGGCTGCCACGCTTGAGCCTCAGGCTGCCGTTCCACCCGCGGGGGCAGATGTTGTAGCCGAGGATGCCGGGCGACTTGGCCCCGGAGTCCTCGGAATCGAGGGACACGTCGGAGTCTGTGGGCGAGCGGCGGTAGGGGAAGGGCCTGGGCGGCGCCGGCAACGGGCTCCGAGGGCTAGCGCAAGGCGAGGGCCCGGCGGACAGCGGGCTGCGCGGGATGGGGGAGAACGTGGCCCCTGGGGGGGGGGCGGGGCCGGGCCGGGCGGGNCCGGGCCGCGTTGATGATGTTTCGCGCCAGGAGGGCCTGCAGCTGGCGGCTGGGAGGCCGCGCCTCTGTCTCAGGTCGCAGCGGGGACACCGAGCGCTCGCTCCACGAGGGAGACATGGGCGGCGGCGGCGGGAGCGGCGGGGGGGGGCGGCTGG
>NW_027530642.1:2934539-2950595 GCF_008692635.1 Crocuta crocuta
CCCACCCAGCCGTCCAGGCTGCTGGGGGGCCGGGAGGCGCCCGGCGTCCAGGGCGGGGAGGTGGGCAGGCTCTCCCGGCGGTCCTGGGGAGAGAGCAGAGAGGGCGGGGAAGGCGTTAGTGCTCAGTCCTCTAGACCCGGGTTTCGGGAGGGACCGAGTCGAGTCTGGTGTGTCCATCGTACAGAGTCCGGAAGCCAGGCACCCAAGTCAGGGAAATAGGGCCTGCAGTAAAACGCAGGCGTCCCCGCTCTCAGCCCATGCTGCCTGTCCCTGCGCTTAACAGGGAGGCAGGTGACCAGCGGTTAAGAACGCTCGCTTTGGGGACAGACCCCTTTCCTTACTGAATGAACTTGGGCAAGTTGTTTCAGCAAGGGAAGCAACTGGAAGCCTTTGGGCTTGTTTCCTCCTTTGTAAAATGGGGGTGTAATATCAGCACATACTCTATGGGGCTGTGAGGATCAGACGAGATAACTCATGTGAAAGAATGTTACATGTATTGGAGAATGCCGTGGGGGAGCGCGAGGGCTCAGTAGATGTTATTTACCGTAAAGAAATACTGGAAGGATTCACGTGACACTAGCTAAAGTGGGTCTCTGTTGGGAAATGGGGCCGCTGGGGCAGGGTACATGGCCGCAGGGTGGGAGTAAAGCTTTAATGTATTACTTTCTACGTAAGATTAGGTTTCTGAAACATATGGTTGTATTATCTATTGGAAATTTTTAAGACAAAAATATTGAACATTATTCTTAAAGACTAGGGAACGGCCCCCTTAACCCCGACCCCGTTGCCATGCTGCCATGGTCACCTCCAAATTTTTCCTTGAATGCCCTGAGCGGAGAGGAAGTTCCCACTGACAGATGGGAACACCAAAGGCAGTTGGGTCATTCTGCCCTAGACAGCACGCCCCCCTGACTGGACTTCTGGTCAGCATGGGGTAGGGAGTGTGGATTCGGTGGGGCCAAGTTCGTGAACATCTCTGAGGTCACTGCTCTGCTTTTTACTACTGTACCTGTTTCCTATCTCTTTAAGGACCTTCCAATCTACAAGTTGCAGTGTCACCTGTTATCTCTCATGAGATCCTCACGACATAGTGATGAGGTAGCTGGCATTATCACACCCATTTTACACGGATGAAAATGAAGTTCGGAGGTGTAAAAAACTATCTGGTGTGTTCTGTCGCACCAGGAAATGTGTGTGGGTGACGACCCCCCATTCAAAGGCTACACCATGCCTGAGCAGTTGGAAAAACTGGTTTGGGCTTTGGAATCCATGCCCAGCTTATATCGGCTAAATCATCCAACTCTTCATCCAATCAGACTGCAGCAGTACACCAGTCCACTCAGCCTTCAATCCAACCCAAGTTCACCAGCAGTCATTCCTCAGAGTCCAGAACTAGCCAGCCCGTTCAGTGTCTTCTACTCAGTCAAAATCTAGAATCATTCAAAAGATCCATTCTTTCAACCAATCAGGAATCAGCCACAGCCAAGCCCGTCAGCCTCTCATCCAATCAGAATCTGATTTCTCCCAATCAAAAAGAAGTAGTGAAATAAGTTTTCTCCGTATAGTGCAGCAGCTACTAGATGGGCTGATTCAGAACGGGGTCCCTTAAACCTAAAGAAAAATGTTGTACATCTGAATGGGAGGTTTTTCATGGGACAATAATGCTGGAGGGACCCTGAGGGACCTCCTGGGGATATGCAAGACCCCAATCATCAATTTGGAAAAGTTAAAACTCAGCATGGTATCCACCCCTTTCACTCCCAGGGGCAGAGTTGTGTATATGTGAGCCCGAGAACGGGGAGCTGCTCTGTCTACTATACATTGCAGACACATTCAGGAAGTGGGGCCAGGAGTTCATGATCCCAGCCCATCAACAAGAATTAGGGCAAGAGGACCAGGGCTCCGCAGCCAGTAGAAGGGCGGCCTAGGGCAGGTAGACTTATCATGCCTGTCTGACGTCTCTAAGAGTTATCTCTGCCTTTGGTGGCCTCAAGGGGAGGGCATGGGCCAGCAAGTGGCCCTAGACTGACTTCCCAGGCCTGGGTTGGAATGTTGGGCAGTGGTAAGCAGCATCTCACCATTTGGAGGAAGGCCAGACCTGACCTCATCGGAACTGCCATGCCTGGGTACTGAGTCGGTTTGTGCTGGGAGGGGNCTGTGAGAAATCAGAACTGTTCACTTTCTGACAAAGCTCTCAATCCATTATATAAGCCAGAGCTCCCTGGAAATGCACATGGGTGAAGATTCAGAGAGAAGCGCCCACTTAACCCCGCCCCAGCCCCACTGCAGGGCACATGTGTGGGGTGAAGGCTTGAACAGAGGTGTCAGACAGGAACCATCAGAGAGCAGGCAGAGCTAGCTCCCAGATTGCCTTCTGCAATCCTTTCATTGGACGGAAGGGAAAGTAAGGCCCAGAGGTGAGAAGGGGCTGTCTAAGGTCACGCAAGGACTCAGGTGTAGATCTGGGACTACAACCCACTTCTGACTCTTGATGGCAGTTTGCTCCTCTCCACCAGGGGCAGTAACTCGGTTTTCAGAAGCTAGGAGGTGACAAATATGGGGCATTGCCAGATTTAGGTAACAGGGAGAGGAGGAGGGGCCCTGAGGGAACCAGAAAGTATATGCTCTGGCTAAAGGCATTTAAGTTCCACTTTTAGGGGCGCCTGGGTGGCTCAGTTGGTTAAGTGTCCGACTTCGGCTCAGGTCATGATCTCACAGTGCCATGTCAGGCTCTGTGCTGACAGCTCAGAGCCTGGAGCCTGCTTCAGATTGTTTCCCTCTTTCTCTGCCCCTCCCCCGCTCATGCTCTGTCTCTCTGTCTCTCTCAAAAATAAACATTAAAAAAAAATTTTAATTCCACTTTTAAATAACTCAAACAAACATGGACTGTAAGGGGCTGTGAGTCTTACCCATGTTCTACAGCCTTTTTGGCTAATCTCTGAAGGAAGGAGAAAACAGAAGGATGTGATTTCCACGGTACTATGGTTCCCTGGGTGCTGACCCAGGGAAGAGAGAGAGGCACCCCTCGCTTCCAGGCCAGCACACATCTATACCCGTGGCAGATCCAGACACACAGCAGATTCAAACAGCACGTGAGACGCACCACACATTCACACACAGCAACCGAGTCGTCCCGCCCCCCAACTCCCAGGCCAGAATCAGGGAGGAAGGAGAGAGCCCTGACCACCAGCCAGGGAGCGCGGAAGAAAGAAAGAAGCAAGACAGATTTGAGGCTGAGTGTATTGAGAACAGGAGAGAAAACAAAGTTGAGGGAAGAGCTGGGCCAGGCTGGCCGCAGGAGCTGCAGGATGGTGGGTGGGCTCTTCCACTGCTGGCCCTGGGGGCGGGGCGGGGGAGGGGTGGTGGTGGTGGTGAAAGGGAGCAGGGGTCCCGGGTAGGGGCCTCACTCTGTCCTGGGAGGAGACTGGCCTGCAGAGGCTGGGCTCACTTACGACTCCCCCACGCCTGCCCCCAAGTTCTGGGCAGAATGAACTCACTAGGATGGCACCCCCTGTTCCCATGGAGACGAGACCAGAGCTCACGAAAACTGCAGGCTCAGCCCAGCACGGGCACCGCCTCCACCACCCCTCGCCCCGCTGGGGAGCCCAGAAATAGGGCTGGGGAAGAGAAAGTGGGTGGTGCTCAGCCCCCAGGCTTGGGAAGCTTCCATATGAATTCTGCCACTTGCGTGTGCCTGTATTCTCTCACCCCCCACAGAGCGTGGTTTGGGGGCTGCATCACATCAAAGGTGTCCGGAGGTGGTGAGGATCTCACACTACCTGACTCAGCATCCTGATGGGATGGAGGAACTGAGACCCAAAGAGACACATAGAATTAATCTGGTAGAATCCAGATTTCTTAAGTGCCAGCCCTTTCCTCAAAACCTTGTCTCCTTCTCTGTCCCACCGAACTGCTAGGCCCCTGCCCAATCCCTTGCCGTGTTGCTAGTGTCCCTAAGCCACTCTGAGCCTGTGCCATCCCTGCCTAGGCTTCTGGTCCCCTGACTTCCTGAAGCAGCTCATTGCAGCCACACCCTCCCCAGGATGCCCTTACAGACCTCTCATCTCCAGCGGCTCTATGGCAACAGCCCATTCCCTCCCCCTCTCTTCCCAGGGGACTGTCTTATCACTTACAAGACCTTTCTCCCAAAGCACCAGCCTATCCCCTCCATCCTCGAAGACTGTCACAGCCGGAAGGGGGCCCTGACTATATAAATAAGAAAACTGAGGCCCAGAAAGGGAAAGTAACTCAGCTAGACTCACACAGTGAAGGGGAAGCTGAGACGGGACCAGACCCTCCTCTCCAGCCTCTCTGCCTGGGGCCCCTTCCTCTGCACAGAGGTAGCTGCGTTCAGCTGGGCAGTTCCTGGCTGAGGTCGAAGCTAAACTAGCCAATGGATACATTGCCCGCAGGGGCGGGGGGCTGGGGGCTGGCTCCCTCGCTGCACACTCACATCTGCACATCCTTCTACAGGGTTCCCCTTCTCTCAGGGACTCCTTGGGACTTCGCACGCCGGGTGGAGTGTGGGATGAACGGCTCCAGCTAGCCCCAGAAGCGGAGCCAGGTGTTTGGAGAGGGCACAGAAGCAGGTGAGCAGAGGGGCAGGAAGAAAAGCGCCAGACAGCAGCGGCAGGCTAAGTCCTCCTCCAGCCGGAGAGCCCACGAGAGAAAATGTGGCAGCCTGAGGCGAAGCTCTCTGAAGCAGCGGAGAGGAGACGGCGTCCGGAAGGCAGAGGTGGAAGAGACAGACCTGTGCAGGTAAGAAGCCAGCGACAGGCAGAAAGATGCCAGGATCCGGGGCAGCTGAGGAGGCAGACCCTTGGCTGGCTAGTTGCACAGAGGCACTGGCAGGCTCTGTTTGCTCCAGAAGCCCGTGTTAGGGTCCCCTTCTAGGCCATTCCCCAGCAAGACGCTGGCATCCCTACAGCTCACAAAGGCCAGAGGAAGCCCCCCGGCCTCATGTTGGCCTGCCAAGGGGAGTTCTCTCTCAGGGACCCTCCCCACTATCCAGTATCGGACTGCAGATCCTTCAGACATGGAGTCTAATGACCCTTGAGCCGGGGAAGGAGCAGCTGCAGCCCAGAGAGGGGGGGTGACTTGCCCAAAGTCACAAAGCTAGCTGGTGACAGCATCCGCCTTTGAGCCCCGAGTCCCCGTACTCCTGACCCTCAGCTCTGTGCCACTTCCAGCCACATCTGCTCTCCATCCGGCCCTCGGAAAGGGGGCCCTGCCAGGCAGTGGGATCTGCGCAGGGCCCGTTACTTGAAGCAAAAGGAAGGCTTCCACACCTGAGCCTCGATCCCAGCATTCCGGGTGGAGAAGGAGGGCCTGGGGGCCTGCTTGGCGCGGGGAGACCATGCCCTGGAGGGTGACACGGGGGAGATATCACTGCTGTAGGTGGGGCTCACGGCTGTGGGCTGGAGGCCGTCCTGGCCGGGAGAGGTGTAGAGGCCCGGTGAGGAGCGGGAGGGCCGAGGCAGGGCCGGGGATGCCGGGAGAGCGGCCTTGGGCAGGCTGGGCACCAGGTCCAGGGAGCTCGGCTTGGCGGGCGAGGCGGCTCTCGGAGAGGCGGCTCTCGGAGAGGCCTTGACGGGCTCCTTGATGGGCGAGAGGACGAAGAGCGACGGCCGCAGCTGGTAGGCGGGCTGCTTGGTGGGCTCGGGGCGCAGGACCCCATTCTCAGGCAGGTAGCCGTGGTAGAGGGAGGCGGGCGGGGTCCGAGCTGGGCTCCGGGATGCCACTCGGAAGCCACCGGGAGCATTGGTGGAATATTTCCAGGACGAAGGCAGGGACATGGTGGGTGACGGGCAGCGGGCCAGCTCGGTGTGGCCCGAGGACTCGATGACATACTTCTCCATCCGGGACTGGCGCCGGGCGTAGAGCTCAGCCCCCTTCCCAGAGGCCTCGGACAGGTTCTGGTTGGGTTTGGGCTTCGGCTTGGCCTGGATGCGCGGCGACTTGAGGCACGAGGCCCACTCCGGGAGGACCTCCTCGGCGGCCCCCGGGCTGGCCCTGTCCCGGGGTGCTGGCTCCTGCTGGAAGTTGGAGGCCTCGGCCCCCAGGGCAAAGGGCTCCTCCTCCACGCCCGCCTCGCCCTGGTCCCTCTGCCTCCGCTTCTCATCCGCCGTCTGTACCAGGTCCAGCAGGTCTGGATTCGGGGTCACCTTGGGCTTCTCTACGAAGGTGAACATGGACTTGCGGCTGCCCCTGCGGGCCATCGACTCCTCCAAGATGCCCGTCTTGCTGGCAGGAACTGCCTGGCCCTTCAGATGTGAGGGCTTGGGGTCGGAGCTGGGGTACAGGGCAGAGTAGGATGGGGGAGACCTCACCCGGGAAGCCGGGGGGGCCGCGGACAAGGTTTCAGCATAGGTGGGGGGTGGGGTGAAGTTCCCCAAGGGGCGCCTCTCCAAAGCAGGGCTTCGCTGTGCCATGGGCCTCCTCTCCACCATGGGGCTGTGGGACATCACATGTCTCTGTGGCCGAGGGCTCCTGTCTGCCATGCTTGGGGGCTGGGGAGCCAGGGCCTTCTCCCCGAGATGGCGTCTCTCTACCATGGGGCTCCGTTCCACCTGGCTGGTGCTCCCGGGAGCCTGGATCCCAAAGGGTCTGGCGGTCCTGTTGACCACTGATGGGGGCTTGGCCAGTGTGAAGTGGACCTCGCTGTACAGCTTGGTGGCCGGGGGCGGGGCTGCCCATGCAGACGTCTCAGGCTCTGCTGACACCGCTGAGACACTGGGCTGCACATCGAGGATCAGGGAGCTGGACACGAAATCTGGAGCTGGGGTCCCAGAGCTGGAGATGGGGGTGGTTTCTCTGGAGAAGGTGTTGGTGGTGGGAGGCGGGGCTGACATCTTATCAATTAGGAGTGTGCTGGATTTCACCTCTGCAGCTGGTGCTGGGGGCTGACTGCTGGCACATGGGGGGCTGGGTTTGGCATCTGGCGCTGTGCCATTAGGAGGGAGCTGTGTTTCAGAGGGCTGCTGGCTGTTTGAAAGCGGCAGGCTCTGTGGGGTGACAGTTGCCGGTGGGTTCTGGTTGACGTCTGCGTTTGGCAGGCTATGGTTGCTGGTAGAAGCTGGTGTGTTGAGGGTGGCACTGAGTGAGGACAGGTTTTGGTTGACGTCCACAGCTGGGCTGTGGGCCTCAGCCGTAGGCGGACTTGGTGGGGTCTGCTGGGTGTCTCGGCTCTGGGAGAGGTGCAGCCCATTGGCTGTCAGCAGGGCTGCGTTCTCCTTCAAATAAACCACCAGCGGTACCTCTTCCTCCTCGCTGGCCACCTTCTCCAGGTGCCGCAGCAAGCTGGCTTTCTCTGAGCACCCCTCCATGCTGTGAGCGGGGACCCCTATGTCAGGGCTCTGGCTGTCGGTGTTCCTTGGAGGGTCTGGCTCAGGGAGTGAGGCGGGACTCAGGCCTGGCCCCGGGGCATAGCCTGCAGTGCTAGCAGGGGGCGATCTGAGGGACTCCTGGCTGGGCTTCCTTTCCCTCCGGCCTGGGTGCTCCAAGGTGAACTGGTTCACCCTCTGCCGGCGCCTGTAGAAGAGCCTGACGCCTGGCGAGTTGGAGCTGGGCGGGGTGGTCAGCTGTGCTGCGATCTGTTGGCTGCGGGCCTTGGCCTCTTTCAGATCTTTCTCAGTGGGGCTGCTGCTGTGGCCCAAGGCTGCAGAGAGGGACAGAGATCCAGTTAGCACGTGGAGAGACAGACAGATGGCCACCGTGCCCCTCCGACAGATGATCTTTTCCTCTGGAATTTGATCTTTACTTGCCATTTCCTGGAATCCCCTCTCCTCATAAAGACCCCTGACCCAACAATCATGGCCCAACTCAAATGCCACCACCCATGTACAAACCTCCCCTGATGACCCTTTCGGGATGAACCGGCCCCTCATTTGGCTTCCCCCGAATGAAGGCTGTTGATATTGTACTTTATTAAATACAGCAAGAACACCTCACCCTAGCAGTAAAGGTCCCACCACATCCCTGACTCATTCTCTACCACCCTTCTCCACTCACTAGGCTCTGCCTTGCTGGCATTCGTTCAGTCCTTTGGAAATGCCAAGATTGTTCCTGTCCCGGGACCTTTGTACTTGCTCTTTTCTCTCTGCTTGGAATGATCTTTTCCCAGATAGCATTCCATGTTGATTCCTTGCTTGCTCACCTGAATGGTCCCTCTCTGGAGGGGTCTTCCTCTCTAGTCAATTCTCCCTTCTCCTATCTCATCTTTTTGTCTTATTTTCTTCATGGCATTCGCCATCATTTGGAATTTTCCTCTTTATATAGCCCCTTGTTTGTCATCAGTCTCCCCACCTAGAACGTAAGCTCTAAGGGGGCAATGACCTTGCTTGACTTGGTCATCATCCAATCCCTGGCCCCTAGAATAGTGCCTGGCATAAGGCGGGCACTCGGTAGGCATTACTGAATACATGAATGAACCCCTGGACATTTTCTATGTGCCTGTCTTTAGGGGCCTTTACACTTCCCAGTAGAGTCATTTGCTGATACTAACACTTCCTCTTTTTAGAATAGGTGATACGTTCACATGGTCAAAAAATTTTAAAATTTAGAAAACCAAAAAAGTGTTCAGTAAAAAAAATGTCGCTCCACCCCTGAGCATCCGCACCACAAATCAGGCAACCACTGTTACCAGTTTCTTCTTGCAGTTTCTTCCCATTTTTATTTACATAATCATTTTAAAATTCTCATAATTTTTGTATCATAAAAGTAATACATCGGGCTAATTTCAGCAGCTACTGTACTAGAACTTTGCATTAGTTGATGTTGTCCTCACAAGAACGCTAGGAGACAAATGTTACTTGCCCATTTTACGGAAGTGGAAAATGAGGTCCAGAGGCTGTGTATGTAACTCACCCGCAGTCATACAGCAAAGAGTGGCCAGGCGAGTCAGACCCAGTCCCGTCTGGGCTCACAACCCATGCTCAAGATGCCTGCATGTCCCAAAAGGCCCCTTTGGTAACTTATAGGGAGCCACTATAGGAGACAGAGTCAGTGGGGGGTCAGGCTCAGTCTAGGGCTGGAGTCTGGGGCCTCAGGTCGGCGATCAGGCTGGGGTCAGACCCCTGTTAATCTGTAAGTTCGCTGTAGGCAACCATTTCTCTTTATCTCCCCAGAGACCAGGTGGCACACCGTTGGCACTCAATTTATGCTTATTGAACAATGAATGAACAAATGGACAAGTGGACAGATGGATGAGATAGCCTGTGGCCACAGTTACCAGCTCGGTCAGTGGCTGGGAAAATTCCTCCCTCGGTCATCCTCCTCCCGCCCCTCCCTACTGTGGGAAGCTAATTAGTTCTTGAGGAATCTGACCCTGCTCTCCCTCCTACCATGCCCTCATTAGCAGTGGCCGTGACATGCTGAATGGGTCTCCAGGGACAGTCTTTCTAGGCATCCTGCCAGCGACGCTCAGAATTCATGGACTCCCAGAGCTGAAAGGGGCCTTCCAGAGGAGCTATTTGGACCCCCCCCCCCATTGTAGAGGTGAGGAAACTGAGGTCCAGAGAGTGAAGGTGCAGAGTAGAGCTCACACTAGGGTCGGCAAAGAGGGCCACATGGAGCAGAATAGCCACCTAGGTTCTCTGGCCCCAAACTCCTTCTTCCCACCTCCCTTCAGGATCTGGCTCCCCCTCCCCAACCTGTGCCCACCTGTCCAGAACAGCCCCACGTGCCCCTGACATTTGCACCCTTCCGGTAGGGCTCCTCTCCTGCCTGGATCACGCCATCCATAAAAGATGAGGGATTTGCAGGTTTGGCCAGGCTCTGCCCTGGGTGGGGGGTTTGTATGTAGAGGCGAGTCAGCAGCACAGCAGGGCCCTGAGAGGTCGTTTGGCTCCTGCAATGTCTGTCTCCTCTGCTCTGCTTAGAAACCAGGACCCCTGGGCCCTGCCATTTGTTACTTGTGAGACCTTGGCAAGTTACCACACCTCTCGGAGCCTGCTTCCTGGACTGAGAAGAAGTGATAAAAGCACTGACGTTTGGGCTGGGAGGTGGCGGTGAGGTCATGAATACCAGCGCTGCTCACTGTCACCAAGCCCAGCAGACAGGGAAAGAGGGCTCAAGCTCCCTGAGAGAAGCTTCAGGTTAGCGACCCTTCTTTAATCCCTGGAAGGGGTCAGAGATTTTTCTAGCCAAGGAGATTCACTCCACAGACCAGGATCCTGAGAGGGAATGTGATTCTCTTAAGGTCACTCAGCAGGGGATTCCAGAGTCATGGAGAGGGAGGGATTATTGTCCCAAATCGCAGACCCTTAGAATCTCAGAGAGGGCGGTCACTAGGTCCAACTGCACGCATAATTCCTGTGTCCCTAAGACCACGGCCCTGAGTTCCAAGTCTCTGTGTACATCCTCCACCACAAGGAGCTCACTACCCTAGAGAGGTGCCTTCCACCAACTAACGTCCCAACTGCTGGACACGGTTCTGTCCCCTACTGCCACGGACAAAAAGCTTTTTCCTTCCAACCTGACAGCCCTGCAGAGATTCACAGATATAAATCGCATCCCCCTGGGGCGTGGTTGGGATACATGTCCGGAGCCCCAACAATGTGTCTTATGACACAATTGCTAATGTTGATTATACACATTATCTAATTTCCACAACAGTGCTACGAAGCATCAACTATGATTATCCACTTTTTACTGATGAGAAAACCAAGGCTCAGAGAGGTCATGTGGCCAGAAGGTAGTGGAGCTGGCTCACCCCCGGCTCTAAGAGACTCCAGAGAGCACCAAGCTTTCTGGCCAACAGGTTCCCACAGCGTGAGGCTCCAGAAAAGTGCTTCTGCATCTGAATAATCCAGACCTCCCAACGTCCCTGTGATTCCCTGTGTTTCTCTTTACTTCTCTGCTTCCATCCTATCCCCAGACTGGCTCTAAAGGCCACGGGTTTAGAAAATGCTCAAATGTCAGAGCATGAAGGGCCCTCGGGGATAAGCTGGGAGGCTTCGAGAGGGAAAGGGTGGAAGAGCAGGCCTCGGCTGGGCTCAGAACTTCCCCCACGCTGCTGTTCTGGGGCAGGGGGAGGGCAGCAGAAAAGGCCCAGGGGTGAAAGAGCCCAGCCTCCAAGGAAGCTCCGGTGCCCCCTCCCCCAGCCTGCAGTGACTCCACAGAAAAGGAATCCGGCAGAAGACTTGGGCAAGACCCTGCCAGCAATCCAGGCGATTTCTGCCACCCTGCACAAACAAAGCCAAGAGAAGGGAGCTGGGCTGACCACAGGCATCCCAGAGCCCCCCACGTCAGGGCGCCAGGGAAGGCAGGTCCATGCAACATTCCCCAATGCAGGATTGTTGCCCCTGGCCACGCCCCAGCCAGCCAGATCCAAGATGGTGCTGGCCAAGGGCCACGGGGCCCAGATATCTCGCTGAGCCCCCCATCTGCCTGGCTGCAGGCCTGTGCCAGCCACACACCCCCTCTTCTCAGGTTGGGGTGCTGGCCCTTGAAAGACCTACTCTGGACTTTAGATCAGAAGCTCTGAAGACAGGCCTTCAGGAGAGGAAGGGGTGAGGGCAGACACAAGGAAGAGCTGCCCGGGGTCAGGAGAGCCGGGTCCAACAGAGGTAAGTCCCTAAGTGTTGGGGGACGGAAACCCCAAGTACAGCTGTCAGAATGAGGGCTACAGTGGCTTCTGTGACCATGCAGCCCTCACTATCTGCACCCTTTACACACATTATCCTATTCAATTCTCCCCCCAAACTCTGAGAAGTAAGCGCTAACATTCTCCCCAGTTTGCAGATGAGACGAGCTCAGAGAGACCTGTCGAAGGCCATACAACTTGCAAGTAGCAGAGCTGGGACCTTTCCAACTGAAACTCAAAGTCTGGTTGCAGAGTCTCATTTCTTAACCGTTCTGCCTTTCAGACCCAGACTTTGGGTCCAGTGCTCTTGGATAATGGTCTGGAGAACCGCCTGTTTCCTCATCTTATGATCAATGCCCCCGGCAGTGCGCTCTCTCCTGTCAGCAGCCTAGAACGACCCAGGCCTTCTCTCCCTTCTGCCTCTCAGGAGAAGAGCCGAAAAAAACCTCATTCTTACTAATGTAGAAATGACTGCTAGGAGATGAAAGGCCATTGGAGGGAAAACAGCCTGGCACTGGGAGTCAGGAGACCCAAGTTCCAGTCATGCTCTGGCGGGGACAACCCCTTTCTCCCACCCTGTCACCTCTGTAGGCAGTTGCCTGGTCTGCTGACCATCAGGCTTGTCTGGATGGAGAATCTGAAGGAAGGAGGTGGGCCAAGGGAAGGGAGGCCAGAGCAGAAGGTCAGGACAGGGAGAGAATTCAAGGAAATGCTTCTTCACACGGCTGCCGTCAATGGGAGTATCCAGGCCCCAAGCAGGGTGGAGTGGGACAGGGAGCCAGAGGTGGGAATAGAGACTGGCTGGAGGCAGCCCATTGTGGCCGCCTGGGAGTCTTGGCACTGGGACAGGTAAACAGGCCGAGTAAACTGCCCCCCTGCCGGGGTCAGGAAGGAACCGATGGCTGGCTGTACAACCTCTGGCTCAGCTGGGGGCAGGAAGATGAACTGGGCCTGAGTAATGGCCTCACCGCCTTGCCAGCCCCTGCCCCATATCCTCCCGGCCGAAAGGAGGAAATGACACAGCCTCCATTCCCTAGGGAGTTCTCCATCCACGCCAAAGTCCCAGTGAGTGCAACCTGACTGAACTGCGGCAGACTGCCAGCCCTCCTCTCAGGAGGAGAATAATTCATACTAAGGTGAGGAGGACTGCCAGGCCATGGGAGATGCGTAAGAACAGGGATGGGAGTCCCACACCTGGCTCCTGCCTTGCCACTGACAGGCTGGCAGAAGTCGTCACATGCCTCTTCTCTTGATGCCCAGAAGGGAACTGAGATCAGAGAGGGATGCCATATGCCCTAAGTCACACACCCCAGACCACAAAGGCACCTCCAAGGGCTCATCTTACTCACTCCAGCTGGGTCCTCTCTGCAGCCCAGCCCTGGATGCCGAGCCGGCCTCGGTTCTCAAAGCCTCCGGGAAAGGCAGCCAATTGCCTCGCTGACAAAGAGAGGAAAATCCCACATCGAAGGCAACGGAGAAGCTGGATGTGACTTCTCTCCTCCACAGATGACTCAGCCCAGCTCTTTATCAGGAAAACCGATTTTGCAACAGCTTTTTAAATGGCCTCTCCGCCCCCAGTCTCTCCTCCGCCAATCTACCCGCCCCATGCTGCCAGATTCATCTTCCTCTGCCTGGCTTCACTCACTTCTCTCTCCTGCCTCCCCAGGATGTGGAGGATCAAACAGCCAGTCCTCATCCTGGCATTCAGGGCCCCTGACTCCAGAGCCTGCCTGAGAGCTTGCTAACCTGCTCTCTGTGCCCTCAGCAACCAGAGAAAATCCAATGGCCCGCGGTCCCCATGCCCACCCTGTGAGTCCCTGCCTCCCTGTGTGGTTCCCCCCCTTCTCTGTCTCACATCCTTTCTACATGCCCCAGCCTTCACACCTCCCTCGAATGCCACCACTCCCCCCCAAAGCCTCCCCTGATCCACCAATGTGTTACATGCACCACTTAATAACCTTGTCGCTTTGCATATTATTCACAGGAGTGAGAATTACCCTGCAGCGTGGGCTCCCCACACGCCGGGTCCTTGCTTCATTTACAGCAACCCTGAGGTTCGCGGTACCCTCCTCCCATGTTAGAGAAGCAACGGGCTCAGCGGGGTGAAGTGCCTTGTTCAAGGAGGCCCAGCTGGGCAGAGGCAGAGTCCAAACAGGGTGGCCCAGTGCCCAGTCCAGGGCCCACCGCGTTGCCTCCTCCCAAGGGCTTGCTTTGCAGCCCTCCCTCTCCCCACCGCCTGCCTCCAACACCTCCCGCCCAGACTGCAAGAGCCTCCGGGGCAAGGCAGAGGCCTCAACTGCTTCACTTCTGTATTCCCTCCTTGTCCCCCGTCCTTCCCATGAGTGCTTGCAGAATAATGATGAAGTCAATGAGGACGACAATAGCCAGCGTGTGAGGAACACCAGATGCTGCTAAGCGAAGGGCTTAGCATGTCTTTTCTCATCGAATCTTCAGAGCAACTCAGAAGGGACGCTCCCTAACCTCTGTTGAGGAAAACGAGACCCACAGAATTAGAGAACTCACCCCAGGCCTCAGAGCCAGCAAGGGGCAGGCAGAGCAGAGTTGGAGCTGGGAGTCTGACCTCAAGCCTGGGCCCCTCCTTCTGAAGAGCTCTGCCTACCGAGCACACTTGTTTCCCCCACCCACGGTTCCAGGCCCAGCCCAGCTGCCGCTTCCTCCGGGAAGCCCTCACCAATCCATCCAGACTCCTAGATCAGTGCTCCAGATCTGCTCAAGCTGGCCCAGGGGCCCCTCAGAGCAGAAGGGGATCACAGGAAACAATAGGTTGAGAAAGCTCAGGGCCCCAGGCCCGAGGGGAAGCAGGCCAGCCAACTCCTGGTACCTTCCTGCTGGAAATGGGTTGGGATCAGGGGGGCTGGGTTGGGGGTACCTAAGAAGAGGGCTCTCAGGTCGATGTGGGCCTTAGCTGCCAGCTGTCCCTTTAGGCGACAGGCACTGCTCATTGCCAGACTTCTGCTGTGGGGTCCTCTGCGAGCACCAGGAGCCACCACCTCTGTCCTGCCCGCTCTACTGGACTAAACGCTTATCTACAATCAGAGTTTTCAGGACTTGGAAATGGCCACCCAGAGAGGCAGGCTCAGCCCCAGGTGCACAGCAAACCGGAAGGGGCTGGTTCACAGAGAACCAAGCTCAGACTCAGGCCCCCGCCTCCCAGGCCAGCCCGGGTAAAGTAAGCCAGGCCTGCCCGGCCAAGCCCTCTCCTGTTGCCCCAGCCTCCGCCATCCCGGCCCTGGGAGCCTTGGGAGTGCAGAAAGGACTGCCCCGCCCTGCCCTTCCAGAGAAAATGTTTAATCCAGGAAACAAAAGGTGGTGAGCTGGGGCTGGGGCTGGGGGAGGAGATGGTTTCCCCTAAGTTGCCTCCGCCAGGGGTGTGGGTGGGCCTAGGCCATCTCTGGTCTCCAGAACCCAGCCCAGGGCCTGGCACGCCGGGTCCTCCATCGAGATGCAGCCCTTTCTCTTGGGTCCATAGCAAGCGGGGGCCAGAAAGGCCTGCATCCTGTCTGAAGGCCCCCACGCTCAGCAGAGGCCGGCACTTGGGAGAGGGTGCAGTAAGTGTTGAGGAAATAAGTGGCTGAAGGATGAACCCTCCCACAGTCTAAATCACCTTCCGAGTTTGCCCCACCGTTCATACTGGGAGATAGCGTCTAAATTCGTCTAGACCTCAGATTCATCTAGACTCTAGATCATAGATCTAGAAGATGGTGGAAGATCTTCTTGGATCCTGGAAGAAGTGAGGAGAAGGAAGGAGGGAGGGAGCCACACCTCCGCTGGCGAAAAGGGAGATGAAACCACAAATCGTTGCGTTAGACCTAAGAGGCGCAATATTCCATTAAGTGCTAAGAGAATATAGAGCCTAAACGATAAATTAGGATGAAGGAATCCGGGAAGGCTTTCCGGAGGAGGTGGCATGTGTCCTGCGTCTCGAAAGATGGAGCTGTGGAGGCATTCCAAGCGACGGGCTAGCCCCCCGCAGAGGCTGGAAGGCTCCACGCCACCCCCACCCCTCTCCCCTCCACCATCCTTACCCCAGGTCAAGACCGACCAGCTGGGAAGTTAGACCGGGGTGGTACGGGGAAGAGTTGCTCAGGAACTGTGTACATTACAGGGCGCATGCCCAGGGAGCGGAGGCACCGCGGAACTTGCCCCGGGGGCTTCGGGGCGGGTTACATAACCGCCCTCCGCCGTGGCCTCGGATTCGGGGGCCGGGACCCTCCTCCGCCTCCACCCGGGCGTCCTCAGTCATCTGTCTGGGCCGCTTCCCTCTTACAGAGGAGGCCGCTGCAGAGAAAGTGAAGGCCAGCGCCCTGTGGTAAATTCCCCACATTCCTTCCTCATAGAAAAATAAATAGCCCGGGAGAAGGAACGCAGGAGGAATGATAATGACGGCAGGGCTCGGTGGTGGAGACGCAGAGAAGGGAGCCCCAGCGCGCCGCCCACAGGACCGCCACCCG
>NW_027530642.1:2950642-2960943 GCF_008692635.1 Crocuta crocuta
GGTCCGCCCGCCTCCCGGAGGCTACCTGTCCTCCGGAGGCTGCCGGTCCCCAGAGGTGTGCTCACCCGCCTCCCCTGGCGGCCTCCGGGGCCGTGCCAACCCTCTCGGGTCCCAGGCTCGCTCCCACCTGCCAAAGAAGGCTCTGGGAATCCCTGGGGCGGGGCAGGTTGCCCGGGAGGGCCAACTTGTCGGGGCAGGGCGCACTTGGCTTTCATCACTCAGGCTGCTGCTTACTGGGCACTTCTTACCTTCCAGGTATTCGGTTAAAGTATCATCACTATGTTATTATGTTGTTTTATTTGCTTCTTTGCAAGCTGTGGCCTGGGGGTGCCCTTAAACCCATTTGACGGGCGAGGAAACGGGGCTCAGAAAGGTTTTTGGGAATCGCCAAGGTTCTTTGGCCCGTGAGTGCTGTGAGGCCTGGGCTCCTGCCTCTCGCTCCCACAGCCGTCCAGGCTGCCTGCCCTTCCCAGAAGGCCTTCCTCTGCCAAGTCCAGCCAGAGGTGCGGCCTGTGGTCCTCCCACGCCCTGTGTGGCCAGGCGTCCTGTACCACTTGCGGGCCACTTTTAGTAAATCACCTCACCTTCTGGGTCTCAGCTTCCACATCGGGAAAACAGGGACGGTATCTGCGTTGCAGATTCGAAATGATTCCTGCAGTGTAAAGTGCTGTGCACACCTGATGGGGATTTAACTTCAGCCTTGTCGCACGAACCCACCTGCGCATAACTGCGGGGCTCAGACTCTGTCTGTCTGTCTTCTTCCCTTCTCCAGCCCTCTCTGGGTCCGGTATCGCTATTCTGCTCACAGCCACACATGGCCCAACTTGCCCTCCTCACCCTCACCACCCTCCTCCCCCAGCATCCTGTGTGCAAGGGCGCCCCGGGGGGCCAGCCTCTAGCTAATGGGCTATAGCAGAGAGAACCAGGTTTGAATCCCAGGCCTGCCTCTTGCTAGATGCGCTAGATCCGCCCTGGAGCGGCCCCCAGATCCAAGAGTCCTCCGAGGGAAGATGCTCCCACCTGTCTGTGCACAGCCCCACAGCCAGGAGGGCACTGTGGCCCTGGGGTGCGGGAGGCTGCCGCCCCTGCCCCGGCCCCTATCGCCCAGTACCAGGCCAGTCTGGCTCCCCTCTAGCGGGAGGAGTCTGCTGCCAGAGGGGAGGCTGGCTCACCCAGTGCTGCCCACCCCTTGTCCCGCAAACTACAGAGGCAGCTTGAAGACTAGAGCTCAGGGGGTCTGGTCCCAGTACTGTCCTGTCACAGTTTGGGGGAGACTCTGGACTAGTTCCTGACCCTCTTTGGGCTTCAGATTGTGGATTCCAAGAAGGGATTGGGCTGGAACAGCGACTCCTAGACAACGGTGCCCCCAGGCCCCCAGTGGCAGCAGAAGGATCTAATATATCTGATATCTGAAATCTCAATAGTTATGTTAATCGTTACGCACATTTCACATGTGTGTTGGCAAAGGAGTATAATGAACACGTCGACCCTGTGAAAGGCATATTACTGCTTAGGGAGAGGTAAAAGTAGATATTTCGGTAATGAAAGCTAGACAGTTCGAAGGAAATAAGTATAGGTGGTGCATGGACTCATTCATTCAACAGATATTTACTGCACACCAGCTAAGGGCCAGGCACTGCTCACAGCCAGGAAGAGTAACAGAGATCCCTGCTTGCATTCTCGCATGGGAGCAAGATAATAAATACATGGGTAACTATACAAGTAAGTCGGAAGGTAAATGTTATGTAAAGAAATAAAGCAAGGATGAGACCTCAGCCGACCGCACGGGGTGGGGAGTGGTCTGCAAGGGTAAATACGGTAATCAAAGTCACGGAGAAGTCACGCCTGAGTAAAGAAGTGAAGGTCAGGGAGTGAGGCACGTGCATGTCTTGGAAGAGAGAGCAGGCAGAGGGAACAGGTGGTGTTAAGGTCCTGAGGCAGGCTGGCGCCTGGCAGGTTTGAGGACGGTGCCCATCATGGGGGGTGGGGCACAAGAGGTGGGGCCCGCAGCAGGCAGACGCCTTGTGGGAGGGCCCATGCATTTCTCTCCCACCAGCCCGCCTGTCTCCAGGTGACTGAGCTACCAGACAAGCCCTGCCCAGAGGGCACATGCTACTGTGGAATGTTAAGAGCACTGCTGGCGTGGCTTCGCTTCTCCAGCCTCCCTGCAACTGAGGCAAGGTTTCCTCTTTCTAGGGACACGTTAAAACCTACCACCTGATACTCAAATGTGCCAGTGGATTTTGTCACCATGAAGAAAGTCCCCTCTTCTCCCCATACTGCAGTTAAATGGACAAGCCATGTAAAATGCCTCTGGAGGCACTGTAAACGCTACCAGCTGCTACCAGCACCATTGCTTGTCACAATTCCTTGGCTTCATCCCTTGAGGTTGCTTGGGGTGGCAGGGAGGGGCAGCTGAAGAGTAGGAAGGAAGGGCCAGACTGGGAGCTGGGGGTCTGGCTTTTAGTTCCAGTCTGGTCTCCAACCCATCATGAGCCCCCCAGCACGTGCCATCCCCTCTCTGGCCCAGAAACCTGCAAGTGCTGTAGGATCCCCCGGGAAGTGTATCCCAAATGCACATTCCTGGACTCCACCCCAGACCTAGACCACAGACCACGTTAACAGTCTCCCTGCAGGGTTCTGAAGCAAGCCACGTTGAGGACCTCCTGGGCCTGTGATTGTATAAACCTGTTTATGTAAGAGAATTGACATATGGGAAAATGCTTGGGGCACAGTTTGGTATATAGTAAGAGCCCATAATGTTAACAAAAAAAAATATGCTTAAGAAAATATGTTTATTTACAGAATTATATGCCATCCATCGAATACGCACACTTTTAAAGTTCCACCAGCACCTTCAGCATCTTCAGAAGCGGAGCAGGAATTGTTATACTATTTTATAGATTAGACAACTGAGGCAGAGAGAGACAGACCCAGAGGCCTGGGCAGGATCTCCCAGAATGCAGGTCTTCAGCTCCCAGACACAGACTTTGGCTCAACCTCATGAGAGGTGCCACCCTGGGGCCTTATCCCTCATCCCAGATGGTTCTGGCTTCTGGCCCACAATGTACCTCTGTCCTTCCACCCTGGACACACGTGACTTCTCAGGGTTCCCTGAGAACAGGACAGCCTCAAATAGTTAAGTTCCTTCTCGCCATAATGTTCCTCTCCCTGGGCAGCGCAGGGGGCTTTCCAAACTCGTAATATTACACGCAGCCACTTGACCTGATGTGGTCGTTCTGTTCCAGCCAGCCTGAGTTCACGCCCCAGCTGAGCAGATCACTGCTTTGAGCAAGTCTTATAAATGCTGTGCCCAGTTTCCTCCTTTGTAAAGGGGTCTCCTGATTCCTGCCCTGCAGGGTGACTGTGAGGACTAGGTCTCCTGTATGCTAAGTGCCCGGGTTCAAGCCTGGCACAGAGGCTGCCGTTAACTCACAGGCTAAAGCGTGAGCTGCTGGAGGACAGGGATTCTACGCCATTCGCCAGTGCACCTGCACCTACTGCATGTAATACGTTCTCAGTAAACTCGTGCCAAATGAATGTAGAGATGAGATGAGATTTCCAAAGCAACTCAGCCCTCGTCCTGGCTTACCATTCTATTTTGTGACCCATCTCCTAGCTTGGGGCTGGAGGCACTGAGCAGGAATGGTCAGGGCCAGAGGGGATGGGTTATGGGTTATGGGAAGTGCCCACCCCCATCTGCCAAGGCAGATCCCTCCCATCCGGGGAGGGCAGTGTTCTTGGAGCTCTGAATGTAATCCTGTTGACTCAGAGGCATAAATAATGCACTAGCATGTTCTCTCCTCACTACCCTGTCATGCTAAGAATAGCAGCGGCTACCCTTTCAGGAATTCCACAGGGAAGGGAACAGGACACCAAGATGGGGACAAGCAGGGAAAGACGTCACTAGGCTGTGGATGGTCAAGTACCCTCCTTCCGAGCCCATTTTTCCAAATCCATAAGACAAAGGACTCTGGAGGTCAGAGTGGAAAAGGCTCTTAGAGGCACCTGGTCAGGAGCTCTTCAGGGATAAGGAAGAAGCACCACCCCCGCCCTCTTCCTGTTCTCTTCCTCCTCCCTTCTGATGCCCATCCTAATACGCCCAGGCCTCAACCACCCTTCCACATTCCTCCCCTTCCTATTCATGTGAATAAATAGAGAGTGGGTGGTTTCCTATGTAAAACTTCAGAGAGAGAAGAAGATTCTAGAACTTATTTTTTTAAATGTTTAATGTTTCCTTATTTTTGAGAGAGAGGGAGAGAGACGGAGTGCGAGCAGAGGAGGGTCAGAGAGAAAGGGAGACACAGAATCTGAAGCGGGCTCCAGGCTCTGAGCCACCAGCACAGAGCCTGATGCGGGGCTCCAACTCACAGACCATGAGATCATGACCTGAGCCGAAATCGGACACTTAACCGACTGAGCGACCTGGGCGCCCCTAATTAAAAATTTTTTTTAAATGTTTTATTTATTTCTAAGAGAGAGAGACAGCATGAGCAGGGGAGGGTCAGAGAGAGAGGGAGTCACAGACTGAAACAGGCTCCAGGCTCTGAGCTGGCAGTCAGCACAGAGCCCGACGCGGGGCTCGAACCCACGAACCGCGAGTTCATGACCTAAGCAAACGTCGGACGCTTAACCGACTAAGCCACCCAGGTGCCCCTAAAAATATTTTTTAAGTTCAAAAGTGACTGACCTAGAAGAGTGCCTCTCAAACTTTAGTATACATTTAATGTAATTGCTCAGGGCTGTGGCTAAAATGCAGATTCAGATTCAGGAGGTCTAGAGTGAGGCCTAAGAGTCTGCATTTCTAAGAAACCTCCGAGTGATGCTGATATTGCATCCACAGGCCATACACTGAGAACAGGAAACTGGACTATTTCCCTCTAATACAGACAGAGAAGTTGAGGCCCAGAGCGCAGCAGGGATGTGTCCAAGAGCATACAGCAGAGCTGGGCTCTGAACACAGGCCACCTGACCCTTCCTGGTTTGGCCCTGAGGGGCTTTGGGTTTGGAAGGTGGTGCTTGGTGCGGGGCAGGGGACAGGCAGCAGTGACAGGCCTCCATTCAGTCAGACCTCCTCAGGCCCACAGGCTCCCACAGGCATAAAAGGGAAGGAGAATTATCCTGAACAGAGGCACTTGGCTGAAGTGAGTAGCTGAGCACGTGCCCTCACCAGCCTGCGTCTGAGGCCTGATGGGCCACCAGAACCCCGTGGAAGGCAGGATGCATCAGGCGGCCATTAGACTGACAGGAAGAGCTGGCCTAAGCACTGTGCATCCAGTTGTTGGGTAAAGCGGGGGGTGGGGGTGGGGGGGGGTGGAGTGCCGAAGGCCCCCAGGGCAGCTCCGGCAGGGCTCACATCTGCGGGAGAGAAGACCAGCCTCCCAGGGCAGCACTGGGAAGCACCTCTCCTTCCCAGAATGGGCCTCCAACCCCTTAGCAGGCTCCGGGCCCTACATGACCAGCCCCACCGCCCCTACCCACAGGCCTCAGCAGCTCCCCTCAGTGCCTCCCCACCAAACATCCCAGCCCTCCTTCAAGTGCTCAGACAGGGCCCGGGCGCTTCCTCACCCCCAGGGCTTTGGCAGAGGCTGCTGCTTTTGCCTAGAGCCTTTTGTCCTGACCCTCTCTGTTGTCCCTTTCTGACCACACTTCTCACTCAGGCCTGTTGACAGGTATTCTTCTGCCTCTCCTCCAAACTCTCGTTACATCTGTAATCCCATCATACCTTTGAAGGGTCAGTCTGCCCTGGCTGACGATGGTTAGCAGCCCCGAAGGGCAGGGACCTTGGCTGTCACTGCTCTGCTCAGTGCCTGCCTCTGTGCGTCGGCCATGGCTGGGGCTCAATAAACATTTGCTGACTGGATGAAGGAATGAACGGATAACAACACTGCTGACATCGCTACTACAAAGCCTCCCACCTCTGTGGCTTCTGGCCTTGCTCACCCTGAAGAAGGTGTACGGGCCTGGGGTTTGCAAGATCATCTGGGTCTGGTCCCATGCTCTGCGACTCTCCAGCTGAGGACGCCTCACAGGTCACGTCACTCTCTGAGGCGGGTGGGTCTCTAGCACTCTTTTGGGGTCTAAATGGGCGATGGAATCCGGCAAAGGCTTTGGAAGCTATAAACAGCTTTAATTGGTAGCATTACTCTGTCTGTGTTTGAGGCCCAGAGAGGGAAAGAGCCTCACTCAAGGCCACACAGCCAGTGTGTGGTGACACCAGACCCCACTGGCACAGCTTAAAGCCAACAGCTAAGCTGCAGGCCCACCCAGGCTCAGGGAGAGCGCCATCTGCCTGGAGGCTGGGCAGGGGTGGAGGAGGAAGAGCATGCAGCCTCAGGCCCAGTGCCAGGGTGGGGTGGGCGGAGCCCCCAGCGGGAGCCCTGAGTGGGGCCTGGCAGCTGGGCATGGGGGAGCCAACTGGCACAGGCTGGGTGGTGGCATGCTTGTTCCCCATGCGCGTGACAGTCTATTTTTTAATAGGCACCCTCCCCACTCCCCAACTTCATGTGCCCTCCCAAAGGGCCCTATATCAGGAATCAGGTCCTGGCTGAGACCAGGGCCATCCCATCTCCTCTTGGAGCCCACAAGTCCTAAGCATCCCAGAAGGCAGGACAGCAGGGCTACCTGTGTGACCTCTGGCTGCTCCCTGGACTGTCTGACCTCAGTCTCCCCCGTCTGTACCGTGGTGGGAGGCATGCCAGACTCCACAGAAGTTCATTACAACACAAGCTCTCAGGATTCACTCGGGCTCCGTGACACTAATGACACCCACTCATCAGGTTCTGGCTGAGCCTCTGTGCCCACAGCACTCCCAAGGTACACTTGATCCTCCCTGATCTACTCCCAGGGGAGGAGGGCGGGTGGGGAGAAAAGAGCCTCAGCTGGCTCAAGGGCCAACCTCAGAACCCCAGGCCCCAGACCTCAGGCTCCTCCTTCCAGGACCTGAGGGACAGAGATGAAGAAGATCAAAGAGGAATGCTGTGTGTTCTTAAGCAGGTGGCCTGGCCTCTCTGAGCCTCTGGCACTCCATCTACAGCAGGAAAGGTTGTATTGTGTAGAAGTTAAGTTCACAGGCTTTAGAGCAAACTGCCTGGGCTTGAATCTGGCCATTTACCAGTGGTGTGACCTTGGTAAACCCATGTAACCTCTCTGTGCCTCAGTTTCCCATCTGTAAAAGTTGGTAATAACAGTCTTAACTTCATGGTGTTGTTGACACGTAAGGAACTTAGAATGCCTTGGGCACATAGTAAGTAACCATAAATATGAACCAGTTTTCAAGAACTTTGGTTTTTATCTGTCAAACATTCTTAGTCTCCCAGAGGTTTTATTCCAGAAGATTAGGCATGCGCGTTTCGAGTCAGCTTACTCTCTTGTCTGTGAAGCCCATCCAGCCCGCCCTTCCTAGCCCCTCCTGCTGGCCCCATGTTTTTGGTGTCTGCTAAGCTCTTTCACCCCCACGATCCCCTCACATCCTTCCTGCCCCATTTCATAACAGCTCAGAACCCAAGCCTGAGCCCCAGAGGGAGCAAGTGATTTGTCCAAGACCACCAGCCAGTCAGCCGAGGCTAGAGGTTCAAGTATTTGTTCCTGACGTGCGGTCCAGGCCTTTTCCAGGCTCTTTTCCTCCCGCCATCAAAACCTGTTCCTGGCCAAACATCAAAAAGTAATTTATACTGAGATGTAAGTCTTGAGCTAGAGTCCATCTCCTCCAAGGCTTTCTATTTTGACAGAGATCAAAACATGACAATACGATTTAATAAGTAATACTTAGCTTTGTTAGCATTTATCATCATTTAATTTCAAAACAACAGTAAAGCAGGGTTTATTATCTTTTCTATTTATAGATGTGGAAACACAAAGCCCAGAGAGGTTATATAATAGGCTTAAGATCTCCCAGCTAGCCAGGAGGAGAACCCAGGGGTCCGGCCACGGAATCTGTGTACCAGACGCACAGGAAGCAGGTCACACAGGAGTAGACCAAACTTTGTTTCACCTGCAGCAGCCCTGGGAAGCTGGACAGGGGAGGGGTGGGGGAGTCACAGTCCTATACTATACTGCCTCACTGAGTGGAAAAGATGAAGCTAGGATGGAGGAATTTCAGGCAGTGGCCAGTGGGTAAAGATTTCATTCTGGAGAGAGAGGGCTTTTGTGAGCCTCTGGAATTACAGGGCTTGGAGGCTGTCCCCACATTGACTCCCCCTCTGGCCACACTGGGTAGCGATTGAGCCCTAGTATCAAGGGACAGTTCACAATGGACTATGAGCTCACACATACACAGGCCTAACTCAGCAGAGCCCAGCCACTCCTCTGCCCAGAGCACAGGCCTGTGGCTCCTTTGGGTCTGCGGCCTGAAGCTGTGAGGGATGAAGGCATTTTCATAACCTCCAGGCAGTGGCCATCCTACCTCCACCCCAGCTCCTCATTTAAACCATTTACTGTCCTTCCTTCCAGCCAAATCCCTCCCATATCTCTAGACCCAAGTTCTGAGGGTACCTCCTCCAGGAAGCCAGCATGACCACTCCTTCAAATAATATTCAGGTTTCTACTCCAATGGAGTGAGACAGGCCTTCTCTAGCCACCAACACAAAGTAGTCCCTCCAACTGTTCTCCATCTTAGCAGCATCGTTTTTAAAAATATACACACCACTTTTATCTATCTGAAAATATCTTGTTTATTCCTTTGCTGTCCTTTTTCTTGTCTATCTCCCCAGTTAAAATGCAAGCTCCTTGAGGGCAGGGACCTGTCTTGTTCACTATTGTAACCCCAGTGCCCAAGAACCCACCCCATCTCGTTGCTATCCAGGGACCCTGAGGTCCCATAAAGAGTAAGGGATTCACCCAAGGTCACACAGCAAGCAAGCAACCAGCAGAGATCAGCTTAACACCCCGGTCCCTGCACTGCAGCCCAGGGCACTTGGCCATCCCCAACCCCACCCCAGTTGACCCTCTGCTGGCCTATCTTGTCACTGCCTCCACATGACAATAGGGGCCAGAGCCTGCAAATCCTCCGCAATGGTGGCGGTGGCGCCCTTCCACTTTCCTGGGGGCGTGCAGTTCCCTCAGCTAGGCAGCCCTGCCTGCTTCCCCCCTCGGTCCCTCCCTTCCTGGCATCAACAGCTCTGATGAGCTCATGTCTGGAAGCCTGGGAGCTGCCCTGAAGGAAAAGGTGCTCCCAGGCCAGGCCCCTAGACCTGCAGGTGCATGCAGCGCTGGCAGGTGGAGGGAGTGTGCTGACCCATGCCCAGACCACCTCCCAGGGCCATAACGGAGCCGCAGGGTGACACCTGTCAACTGTGGAGATAGGGCACGACCCGGGTGAGAAGGACGCATAGAAAAGGTTCCTCCCGCGCTCCTCCCATCTCTCCAGATGCTCCTCTGCCACTGGCCCCCTCCCTATCAGAAGCTGCTCTGTCCAAAGGAAAGAGGGCTCTGTTGCCTTCTACTCACAGAACTACCCTGGGCAGATCTCGTCCCCTCCGCAGCCTCAGTCTCTCCAACTCTAGAATGGAGAGATTAGATCAAATGCTGACCAAAGAGGCTAGGGATCAGCTGAGAGGCAGGCACCTGAATGCCACAGGAATTTTTTCTTTTTTTCATCTTGGGGGAAGGGCAATAGCTAACAAGAGAGGGAAGGGGTTAAAGGCCTTATTTTAACCATTAAAGCTGATTCCAATCACAGCTTAATTTAGGTGCTAGTTGGGGAGGCAGTGGGGGGGGAGCTAGCCACCCTGCAAAAAAGTGGGAGCCAGGACAGCACAGCAACAAAAAACTTGCCTTTTGGACGTTCTCTGAATATCAAAATAGTGATTCTAGTCCATTCCCCTTGTTGCACAGGAGGGGAAACTGAGGACCAGAGAGGAGAAAGAATCAAACCACGATCTCATATGGAGACAGAGGCAGGAGACCCCACTCCAAAAGGCATTTTTCAACTCCCTTGAGAAGTCCCATCCCACTGCTTGAGGTAATACGGTGGGTTGTTTGCGGCTCCGTCCCCCAACACGGGATGGGGGCAGGCCTGGAGTTGGTGACAGACGGGCTGAGGGGCACCAGCAAGACTTCCAGACCCCAGCATACCCTAGTCCCTCTGATCAGCATCTAGTCTTGCTCTACACTCTGCAACATGACAGGGGTGGGGCACCCTCTGACTGCACCTCCAACCCAGCAGGGTCACTGCTGTCTCCAATGCAGCTGTACCCTCAGGGGTCACTCTGCCCACCCGCTCACTGCAGAGAGGACAGGGACTTGCCTCCAGATCACACGGCAAGCTGCCACTTGTCAGTCAGGATGGGCTGGGGGGGGAG
>NW_027530642.1:2961187-2961376 GCF_008692635.1 Crocuta crocuta
AGAGAGACATGGAACACAGGGGGTCCTTGAGCCAATCTAGGGTCAGCCTATAGCCTGAGGTGGGGGTAGGGAGAAAGGGAGACCCTTTCCCCCAGAGTCTCAAAGAGGTCTTGTCAGGGCCGGGTCCGAGCCCCTGATCCCACAGTGTAGTGGTCAGGAAGGAGCTCCGCCCTCCACGGTCTCTCACCT
>NW_027530642.1:2961394-2985644 GCF_008692635.1 Crocuta crocuta
TAATCTGCTGTAGAGCCCTTAGGACAGGTCCTCCTCTGTCCCCAGGCGCTCAGGAAGGGCCTCGATTTCCCCAGGGGGTCTCCGCGGCGGAAGGTCCCGCGTCCCCGCAAGCCTCGCCCTCTCGGCCAGAGCCTTGTGCCACCGCCCCGCCCGCGGAGAGTGGGACGCGAGGCCAGCACACGCCGTTCTGCCACCCCACGGGCGCCCATGTTGGTCAACCGGGCCGGAGCCCAGCCCGCCTTTCCCAGGGCTGGCTGGGGGCGCAGACCCCTGGGCCTGGTGCCCCTNGGGCCCCAGCGCAGCCTTGGTAAGGAGCTTCACCGCGTCGGGGCGTCCTCCCGCTCCCCCGCTGCTCGAGAGCTTCGGGATTTCCCCAGCGCCCCCTCGCACCCCCGCCCCACGGTACAGATGGGGAAACTGAGGTCCGGAGTGAAGCAGCGACTCAGCCAAGGTCACCCTGTGCGCGGGGACTGAAGTCTAAATGTGCCATCTCCACCTGGGCGGCGCAGGGAACAGCACAGGTGGGAAGGGGCGAGGCTCTCTCGGCNTCATTTCACCCAGTTCTTTCTGTCTCCCCATCCACTTCACCTCCCCCTCGTTTCCCGATCCCTCCAACCACCCCTCTTAAATCTTTGTGATTCTGTTCACATAACTGACACCACTCCCACCTCTCCAGCCCCCTGCTTTTCAGACCCAGATGCGGTGCCCCTCGGGCCCATCTTCCCCCCCCCTTCTCAGCCCTGGTGACTGAGTCCTACCTCGGTAGGACTGAGGCAAACGGGGACTGAGGAAGGCCGCCACCTCCCCGCTGGCCTGGGGCCATGCCCTGACATAACTGGTGGGTCAGCAGCAACCAGGCAGGGATGCTGTGTGGCTCCTGAGCTTCCGTTCCCCATCTTTTCATTGAACTCAATGCCATTCAGCCTGAGCTCAGCAGAGCCCCACAAAAGTGGTCCCTGCGCATCAGAATCAAAGTGGGGGGGGGTACTGTTAAAAGTGGAGGTTCCCGCGTTCTAGCACAGCCTCCCGGTGGTGAAGAGGCAGTGGGCTTGGAAACGGTACTGACAACAAGCATCCTTCACACTCCCACCCATTTTGAAACAAAACTAACTACACTTGGGAAAATGTTGGCCTGGGTTTTCACCAAAGTTTCCCTGGGTTGCCAGTACCCCACCCCTTCAATCAGGGTGGTTCCACTTTTCATTTGTCTTTCATATCAAGGTTTTGTGTTTAGATTCCTGCTAGAGGAAGTTAGACATGCGCTCATGTAAGCCCACCCCACCCCACCAGACGTTCCATGAAACACAGAGCTGCAGGTGGCCTGGGTTTGGGACACCCCCTGTCCTGGGTGGGCGGGCTCAGAGTGCGGGACGTCAGGTGACAGAGAGGCAAACCCTGTGTGGCTGCTCCCACCTCTTCTCTGGTTGGCCTCTTGGTCTGCAGAGAATTCCTCCTACCCAACCCGACCCACCCGAGACTGCTCCTGTGCTGAGGCTGCCACAAGTGGAAAATGGAGGGGGTCCTGGGGATCGGCACCAGGCAAGGCACTGCCTGCCTTGTGAGCCCATGTGCTATGAAAGTGACTATAGCCCAGCTTGTGGAAAACCAGGAAACAAACTGTGTGGGTGAGAGGGAGAGAGAGAAGGGGCGGGGGGGAGGAGAGAAGCTAGAATTACTGTGTGGGTGGGTATGAAAGAGAGAGATGGGGAAGAGGAAGGAGGACAGAAAGTGGTTCAGTCTGTACGTAGGTGTTTGACGGTGGGTGTGCAAGAGTGGGGATGCCTACAGGAGATAGTGTGTGCGTGCAGGAGAGATTTTAAAGTGTAGGTAAGCGAGCAAAAGAAAGTGGAGAAAAGAACATGCTTTCGGCCTATATCTAAGGAAAGGAATATGTGGGCTTGTGTGTGTTCAGGCGGGACTGTAGCTGTGTATGCAAATCTGATACACGTCATGTGTCACATGTGAAAGGTAGGCATGCCTGAGTGAGGGGTGTGCACGTGTGTGCTCGTATATACTGCACGCGTGAATAGGTGGGTGTCTGAGGGCATGTACATGCATGCATGTGTGTGCAGATATGTGATTATATGCATGTGAATATCTGCATAAGAAGATGGTATGCATTCACCATGTGTGTATATACACCCATGGCGGGGGGGGAGGGTTGTGAACATGGGTGTGAGGGCACATGTAAGGTACCCATGACCCTGTAAGCCTTGCTCCCACACCATTGCCCTTTTATTATGGTCACTGCGGAGTGTGGAAGTGAGAGGGGGCGTGGCTGGCGTCCTGCCCAGTCTCCTGCTCTGTCTATGCTCTCTCCCACAAGCCTAATGCGCAGGGAACTTGTCTTCGCCAGGTGACCACTGTCACCTCTTATCATGACCAGGGGCTCCTCTGCCTCAACAATAGAAACACGGCCAGGGGCAGGGTGCGTCTGAAGAGCCAGATCCTCACCCACACCCCCACCATAGAGGCTCGGAGCCGTGTCCATTTGAGTTAGAATGGCCTCCAAGCCCTCCAGATGGCCTGGGCCCCCAATGACAAATGGCCTGGAGAGGAGGCAAGGCAGCTCTCCCAAAGCCACAGACAAAGGAGGGGCTGGATCGGTGGTGGATCCCAGGTCTCCCTAAGTGGAGAGAGGGAGGGAACAGGGAACATGGCTTTGGCAGAATCCCCCACCATCCTCCAGAGCCTGAACAACCTTTTTCCAGCCCTAGGTGGGTGGAAGAACACAGCCTGCTGCCTCGTTTCCATGGAGACAAGCACAGCACAGAAGGTGGTAGAAAGCATGGGCCTAGACCTCCTGGGGTTCAAATCTCCACTCCTCCACCCACAGGCCTGAGGCTTTGACAAGTCGATTTCAGTCATTGTGCCTTAGTTTCCTCATCTGTGAGGCAGAGATAAGGAAACATGAACGTCCTAGGGCTGTTCAGAGGGTGAAATGAGGTGGTCCATACAAAGCAATTAGCACAGCGTGTGGCAGCTGAACTGGGCGGGGAAAGCCATGGGTTCCAGCTCTAGTTTTGCACCAACTTACTGCGTGACCTTGGGCAAGTCTCTTACCACCTCTGGGCTTCAGAGTCGCCTTAGGATTATCTACACAATAATCTCAGTGAGCCCTGCCAGTCATGGCCAGCTGAAACTTCATGGTGAGGACGGCGGCTGTAGCTCAGGGCTCTCTTGGTGAGCCATGGACCAACTACTAGCAGTGGAAGGCCGACCATGAGCCTTACGCGAACCTTGCCTTCTCATATATATTCTCTCAAGTGGGCAGCAGCTGATGGCAGGAGACTTGGGCTGCAGGCTGGTGCTCGCCTCATCTCTCTGCTCCCCTTGCTCCTCCAGCCTGCCAAGGACCCGGTTGTGCCCTGCCCAGCTGGTCCTCGGGCTTTAGAGAACTGGCACCATGCACCCACCCACCCCAAGTGGTGGGTGCCCACGGCAGAAGACACCATGACCCATACTTAAAGCTGCCAGGGAGCCCTCAAGGGCAGCAGGTATAATTGCGGAAGGACGGGTGTAATTGTCTGAAGATGCTTATAATCCTTTGGCGGTACCAGGAGGAAGCTTTAAAAGGAAGCCCTAATCCACTAATAACCTGGCAGCCCCACAGACCTCTTCCGTCCGGATCTCCAGGCAGAGGGAAGGGGCCCTAGCCACTCCCTTCCCCGAGGGAGCAGCACTGGCCAGGGCGGGCTCTGACCCAAGACCACCCGGATTTCTGCTCTTCTGCAAGACCCAGATTCCTTCCTGCTTGCACCCGTGAGAAGACTTCCCCTTGACATCCTCCTGAGGCCACTCCGGCACCCTTTGTCCCTAGAAATGTTCAGGACACAACTGGAGACCATCTGGCTGGACATTAAAGAGAGAAATGAACCGCACTGTGAGGAAGAAGACCATTATGATAGTCTCAGCTCCAACACTGACTGTGTGACTTTGAGCAAGGAACTTAGGTCTCCGAGCCTCAGCCATGTTACCTGTAAAATGGGGAGACTCATACCTGCCTTAAAAGACTATAGTAAGATCGATGAGAATGAGGTGTTCAGAAATGACCTAGCTCTGTGTGAGAAGCCAACAGGATTCATTCAATGTGGCCCCACTCCCATGATGTTATCTCTCCTTATACATCCAGAATACAGTGGTGGCTAAGAACAAAGTCCCATTTCAAAAAACCATGGTTGACTCATGGCATAGCAACTTACTAGCCAGGAGTCTTAGATTAAGTCACAAGTCACCTATGTTCTTTGAACCTCAGTCTTCTCATCTGTGTAATGGAGATAATCATAGCATGTCCCTCATGGGGATTACTATGAGGTTAAGTGAAGCGATATATATAAAGCTCTTGGTGCAGTGGGCTTAGCACGTAAGGGCTTAACGAATAGTAGCTGTTGTACTGTTGAGTTGATGATGATCATTTTAATTATTAACATCTGTCATGTGATCACTCTAAAATTTCCAAAACACCACCCCAATCTAAGATCAGTGCAACCTCGTAATGGCTCTGTGAGGTAGAGAGGGTGCCTGTTTTCGTTTTATTGTCACAAATGAAGAAACTGCAACTCACTAAGGGGAAGCGATATGCTGGGGTTTGGCTGGTTGGTATCAGGTTCCAAACCAGCACCCATGTCTCCTGACCCTCAGCCGTGGTCTGTGAGAGGAAAGGGAGCAGATTCTGGGGCTTTCAGGCTCTGGGGGACCTGAGTTTGGGCTGACTCTGGTGTGAGGGCCCAGCTCCAAGTTTAAGGCTGCTGGGCCCTCCTGGGGTCCTCCTTCTTGCCCTAGATGCATCGAAGGCATCTCCTGGATCCTGCCCAGCTCCCTGGGTGACCCAAGCATGGGGGCTGATCAGAGCCTGGAGAGAGTGATTTCAGAAAAGAGAGTGGGCGGGACGGCTGGTGAGATGCCAACCAGGGTGGCAGCAATGCCTGCAGAGAAATGAGGTGTTCCTTCAGTTTCCTGACGCATTAGCCCTCCCAGGCCTGTGTCCCCCACACGCCCTGTGCCCCCAGGATCTGCTGGCAGCAGCTCCCTGCCTGAGCAAGCATGGCCTGGCTCACGTCCTCTCCATCTGGACCCACTTCAGCGTTTCCATGGGCCCAGGCAATGGAGGTGATTCAGTGTGGGTTTCCCTGTTCTGCCCTGCTCTGCCAACTCCTGACTCCTGCAGCCTGCAGGAAAATTATCTCCCTCCCTCCCTTCATCCTCCCCCTTCCTCCCTTCCTTCTTTCCTTCCTTCCTTCCTTTCTTCCTTCCTTCTCGTCTTTCCTTCCTTCCTTCCTCCCATGCATGAATACTGAGCTCTTCCCTATACACTTTCCTTGGGTCCTCACTGCAGCCCAGGTGACACAGATCCTGCTTATGTTTTCTCCAACAGATGGGAAGCTGGGGTCTGGGTGAGGAATGTGGGCCCAGCTCAGCCACCAATAGGCCAAGAGACCTGGAGCAGTCTCTTCCTCACTCCGGGCCTCAGTTTTTCCATCTGTAAGATTAGGAAGTCAGCTTGGATGAACAGCTTCAGTCTGTACCTCAGAAACCCTACGAGAGCAGCAACCACATCTGCCTTGCCCAGTGCTGTGTCCCCAGCACCCTCGAGCAGCCGGCACACTCAACGTGTTTGATGAGAGGCAGTCCTGCCCCTTCATTGCCTGGAATCCAAGGCCATTGGTTGGCACGAGTGATTAAAGGCAGACAAGAGTGAGAGATGGACTTCTGTTTAACCAAGCATGGTAACAGGGCTTTCTCTCACTGCCTTCTCCTGTGCCCCCCTTTGGCAGAGAAAAGAGTGGGCATAGATGTGGCATGGAACTCCCAGCCGCTCCTGTCTCCCCGCAGCTGTTAACTGGGACATGGCCATGGGACTGTGATGGACTGTGATGTATTATGGGAAAATATGGTCAGGAGACCTGTGAGGTCCCCAGTGGGCTCTGGCAGTCCAGGGGGAAAGGGGTGTGTGCTTACCTGGTTTCTGGGCAACCCTGGGCCCTGCGCTGGGGCTGGGGCTGGGGCGAGCTGTCATCACCGGCCGAGCCTTCGCTGCGTCCCTGTCCTGGCTGGCCCTGTTTTCATGCTGGGACCGCCCTTGAGCTTTCCTGGAGCAGCTGGGTGCCTGGATGCCTGGGGCATTGGGTAGCTCTGGTGCCCCCTGGGTGGCTTCACAGGCAGAGGCGTCCCCATTCCTGCTGGCCACCCTGTCCTCATCCAAGTTCGTGAGCCCTGCCTCTCCCTGCAGGCCCTCCTCACCGCTGCTCTCCTCAGCCTCCAAGGCCAGACACCTGTAGCTCCCATCAGGGATCCGGAAGGTGCAGGGAGTAGGCCTGTCTTCGCTGGGCCCCAGGGGTGGAGGTGGGAGGTGGGGACCCAGCATGGTGCTGCCTCTCCTTAGTGATGCACAGAGGCACAAAAGCGGGGGCCAGGCTGGCCACCCCTGCGAGCACACGTCTGGGCTCCTCTCCAGGGGTCGCCTCTGGCTCTCTGCAGCTTCGTCTTCCTCAGCCAACTCACAGAGCTGGGGCAACGTCCAATTGTGGGGCCCTCCTGGGCCAGGTCAGGTGGTGGACCCCGAGCCCTCCTCTCAACCTGTGTCTGGTCCGTGGGGCCCTCCTTCAAGATGATCTATCTGCACGGGGAAAAAGGAAACAGCAGATGAGACAGTCTGCTGGGTGTTCTGGGCCGAATTTCTGAGACCTGCCCACCTTAAGTGGCCCTGAGAACTGGCTGGGGTTTGGGGTACAGGCTCACAAACCCACAGCAGAGTCCCAAGCTTTAGCCATTTGATATCCCAGACGTTCACCGTCTCCTTATGCCACCTGACGCTTTGTTTGCTTACTATTTTTCCGTAAGTCGACTTTAAATAACTTACTTCTATCCCTTTAGACTTATCTTAAGCAATAATTGCAGGAAAACCACAAGTACATCGTGCTAAGTCATTTCCCCCCAATACACATTAAATAAATATCTGGTTATTTAAAAATACTTAACTGGGCACCGCCTAGAAAGCATTCTCTCACATACCAGCAAAGGTACATACACCACGTGACTCACAGGAACAATGAGGCAGAGGACACAAGACTGGGGCCAGGGGCCCATGGAAGAGGCTGTGCACCGAGGGGGATGTGCTGGTGTGCCCGGGCTTTGAGCTAGAACCCCAGCCCCGCCACCTGTCTAGCTGACCTCTCTGAATCTCAGCTTCCCTATCTGTAGAATAGGAACCATAATATCTCCATGTGAGTATTGTGTGGAGGATTCAGCGAGAAAATGCATGCAGAGGACTCAGTAGGGTTTTGGGGACGTCACTTAACACACACTGGCCATTCTTTCGTTACAAAAAAATATCTTGAGCTTTTATTGCATGTCAGACACCATACAAGCTACTGGGAAGACAATGGGGATACAGAAGATATGGCATTCTGATTCATGAAGCCTGAAAAGCTGGTGGGGGGAGTTGTGAATGATAATAAGAACCATAATAATAACAGTATGATTATTTATAAATGTTAGCAGCGATGATGATTTCGGAGAGAGGGCATGTGGGATGCGGACAGGGGTGCGTGGGAGAGGAACCTGGGTGGGAGGAACTGGCCAGCCTGGGAGGCAGATGGAGAGTGGGTGTGGAGGAAGAGGGAGGAGCCTAGGCGGCAACGAGGCTTGTCACTCTGGTGTCGCTCTGGTGACGGGGGTGATTTCGTTAATAGAGATGGGGAGTACATGGGGAAGGAGCAGGTGTCCAGAGCAGGGAGATGAGTTTGATTTGGAGGCTTCCGAGGGAGATGAGTGTGGTCAGCTCCATGTAGGGGCCTGGAGACAAAGGTTTGAAAATCATCTGTGGAGGCACAGAGCAGANCGGGGAGTACATGGGGAAGGAGCAGGTGTCCAGAGGAGCAGGGAGATGAGTTTGATTTGGAGGCTTCCGGGGGAGATGAGTGTGGTCAGCTCCATGTAGGGGCCTGGAGACAAAGGTTTGAAAATCATCTGTGGAGGCACAGAGCAGAGGTGGGCAGCATGCCCCAGGATGGGCAGATAGAGCTTAGGACAGGGGCAGTGGCCATGTACCCTAGGAGGAAACCTGGGATTTAGAGCTCTTGGTTAACAGATTCTACCTCCGCTTAGCGATGTGAACTCTGGCAAGTATGCACTCTCCGAATCTCACTTATCCTGTTGTGAAATGGGGAGAGAAGAACCCACCCCCACCCCAACCCACCCCCACGTGCGTGCGTGAGCACACACACACACACACACACACACACACACACACTGGCTGGCCCCTGCGTGGATAGTGAGAATCCTGAGTTGTGAAAGTCTGGGGACACTGGTGGCCTCGGGGCTTACACTGACCGACCTTACCTGCTGTGGTACTTGACCTGGAGGTCATGCGTCCACCCCCAGGTGAGGTCAGGCACCCCTACCCCCGAGGCTAGCAGACTGGGTTAAGGCCTTGGCTTCTGGTTGGAGCTGTGCCAGGGGAGTGTGGTAGGCAAGAGGCAAGATAAGCGCATTACCAGGCCCTGGGGCAAATCAGCGCCAACTAGGGAAAAGCAAACAAGCATCAGGGTTGGAAAGATAACAGACACCTGTTAGAGCAGTCGCAGTGGGAGGGAAATCAGCACAAAGACGCCAGCCTTCTGCCCAGAGAAGAACGGGCACTCACCGCATTTGAACACCTACTCCATACTGTGCCACTCACTCAGGTTGTTGAAACAAATCATCACGACAGCCCTTTGAGAGAGGTACTGGTGTTACCCCATTTCAGAAGTGAGGAAATTGAGGCTCAGATGGCAAAGTGACTTTGGCCTAAGTCATGTAGCTAGTAAGTAACAGGGCTCCATCTGGACCCAGCTTTGACACCTTGACCGTGATGGTGGACATGGAGACATAGAAGAGAGGGCTCCAGAGCCCTTTCCTCCCCACGCTTTTGCTAACACTAGCTGCTGCCAGATTTCCACCACTAGAGATTCACAGAATCCTAGAATCTCGTGAAGAACCAGTAGAATTCTGAAAAGACCTAACTGGCCATGCACCTTGGGCACGTGCCTTTTGTACTCTGGAGTCCATTTGCCCAAAGGCACAATGGCGGGGTTGAGCCAGGTGATGCCGGAGGGTCCCTCGAACCCTGGCATTGCAAGATGCCGTGATTCTAAGCCCTTGGAGCCCCCCTCCCCACCCCCACCACCTCCACCCACACCGTCACAGAGCCAGATGGCAACAGGCAGGCGTGGGTGTGGGGGGCAGGGCTCTCCCCGACACCCCACACGGGCCTCGCCTCGCTCTATCGCTGCTTCTGTTTTGCTGTATTTGACGGTGGCCACGGTTTCCAGGAAAGAAGAGAGAGGCGGAAGAGTTAACTTTCCGCCACCCACACAAATATTTTTGGCCAGCGCTGTCTTCAGGCTGCCAAGCCAGGAGGGAGGGGTTGGCAGGAGCACTCCAATTCAAGTTTCCCTCCGAGGAGGGAGGACTCCCAGGCCAGCTGGGGGGCCTGGGCAGGCCCCTTGCAGCCTGAGCCCTGGAACACCCACTGAGCTCAGGAGGCCAGGGCAGGGGCAGGGTGGTCAGGACCCACAACAATAACGGCAGCTGCCGCTTACTGAGAGCATCTGCTAGTGCGTGGCCAAGGCTTTTATCTAACACTCCTGGGCAGCAGGTGTGTGAGTGCTGCCTACAGATGAGGAAACTGAGGCAAGAAGAGGTAAATTCCAAATCCAGAGGCACACCAGGGGTGAGTGGTAGAACAGGATGTGAATTCTGCTGCTGGGCTCCGTGCTCTCACCCTCAGCTCTCGGTGGCTGCAGACTTAACTCTGGGAACCCGTGCAGGGGTCCCATCTGTGTGGGCACATCTCCAAATGTGGGCAGGAGAGAGCCTGTTCCAACCTGAACAGAAACGAAGCGGGGGGGTCCTCTAATGCCAGCTCCCTCAAATCCACATCCCTCATCTGGCCACCGGCTCTAAGGGCACGGAGCCTCGACAGGCAGGGCTGACACAGAAGGCAGCAAAACTATTGTCCTCTTCTCGGAAAGGGCAACTCTGGGCCCAGAGCATGGAAGGACTCACCCAGGTTGTACAGCACGTCAGATGCAAGCCTCGCCCGAGGACCCAGGCATCCGGGCACCTGCCTCCAGCTAAGCCCTGCTCCTCCCCAAGGGGTCAGCTTTCCCTCCTCCCTCCCCTGACCTCCAGGGGTCCAAACAGCATCAGATGCTCTACAGTCCCTGGGCACACCGTTCTGAGGGGCTGCCGAGACCTCCTGAGGGCGGGCCCAGGGAACATGGCCTTGGGAACCCCATGTTCCTTCTGCTGTTCCCTGTGTGATGGCGGAAAGACACTGGCTTTGGGATCAGATCTGGATTCAAATTCTGACTCTGCCATTTGGTGTCTACCTGATCCTGGGTGAGTCTCTTCATATTTCTGAGCTTCAGTTTTCCCAGCTGCAGAATGGGTTAAAATAGGGCCTCTTTCAAAGGGTTCTTGTAGGGATTGAGTGAAAAGCGCAGGCTCATTCCATCACTCAGCAGGGAATGAAGGAGCACGGTTGTATTGTCACCTGCTGTGCTCTGGGGAGGAGTGTACAGCCAGGTGAGTGTACAGTGCCAGCGCCCCTGACTCCCCAGCTGCAGTACCCACAGTGGGCTTTGTGGCTGCAGGGGAAGGGAGAGGGAGTGAAGGGTGCTGAGAATCAGGGCTTAAGTAGGTGCATTGCAGGGGTCAGAGAACGGAGTCAGTTCGGACTGTCCCCCTGACTTAGTCATGTTGGGGAAATCGGGGGCTCTGATCCTATAGAGGGGAAACGGAAGTAGCAGAGAGGGGGGAAGCAGCCCAGGAGGACTAGACCCTCATTCTCCTGAAGCCCTTTTGGCTCCGAAGTCTCCACACCTGGCCTTCCCACCTGCAGTCTCTTCCTGTCTCCACCCTCTATGCGGTCCAGTCCATTCTTCTAAAGCACAGCCTTGAATGTCTTGCTCACTTGTTCAAGGACCCTCCATGGCTCCTTATTGCTCACAGAATTAAAAAAAGAAAAACCATTGCAAAGAAAGGGAAATGCAGATTCAGAGGCAGGTCTCATGATTCGTGGCTGAAGGGAAGGAAGGAGGGCTTCCTGGGGACAATGACGCTTCAGCTGGATTTGAAGGACCTTGACAGGAAGTGCTTGGCATTCTGAGGGCTGGAAGGTGCTCCATCCATCAAGGCCCAGTGAAGGCAAGAAGGCAGGACGATTTGCGGATGAATCTGGAGAAACAATGTGGGCCCCGGTAGGCTGAAGCTAGGGCGTGTGTGGCCAGGCAGAGGGAGGTCAGGCTGGAGGACAAAACTGTGACAGGCTTCAGTTGCCTGGGCTCTCTCCTCCTGCTTGAGAGGTGAGGTAGAGGGTAGCCCTTATAAGACTAGGGGAGCCACCGGGGCGCCTGGGTGGCTTAGTCGGTTAAGCGTCCGACTTTCGCTCAGGTCATGATCTCGCGGTTCATGGGTTCGAGCCCCGCGTCGGGCTCTGTGCTGACTGCCGGCTCAGAGCCTGGAGCCTGTTTCAGTCTGTGACTCCCTCTCTCTCTGACCCTCCCCTGCTCACGCTGTCTCTCTCTCTCTCCTAGAAATAAATAAAACATTAAAAAAATTAAAAAAAAAAAGAAAAAGAAAGACTAGGGGAGCCACCGCAAGGCCCCGTTCTTGGGGTGGGACTGGGAGGAGAAGATGGGAGGGTAGAACAAGGACTGGCGTGCAGGGATTCCTGCCAGAGGCACATTTTGGAGCCATTTCCTCAACACCTGGCACTGCGCCAGGCACATAACAACAATGATAATAGCTGATGTTTATGAAGTGTTTACTATATCAGGTGCCGTTCCAGACACTTAGTGTGCAATAACTCATTCCATCCTCAACACAGCCCTATAAGGAAGATGCTATTCTTATCCCCATTTTACAGATAGGGAAGTTGGGCTTACGTGACTTGCCAAGCTCACACAGCTAGTAAGTGGATGAGTCAGGGTTCATATCCTGATAGTCTAGCTGCAGATAGCACTCTTATCCATAGGCTCTACTGGCTCTATAGTGTAACTAATTACTGAAGGAAGGAAGGAAGGAATGCGAAGGAAGGATGGGAGGGAGAGAGGGAGGAGATTATCTCCAACACCTGGTACATTGCCTGACACATAGTAGTCACTCAATAAATATTTATCAAAATAATGACTGTGAAGTGACCAAGGCATTAGCTGTATATATAGCCTAGGGGCAAAAATGGGAGTTCTCCTGGGGAAAGGAGTAAGTCGGATCTGGTCCAAATGGTTCATCTGCCTCCCTCACCCCTGCCTGACAGCACTCAGCATCAGGAGTGGGGTGGGGGTAGTGTCTGGCCTGTCCAGAGCTGAGTTCCCCCGTCACTAGGAAGAGATCTTCTGTAGTCCTTGGGAATCTGGGCTGAGAGTATATTCCTGTCTTAGTGCTTCTCTCCAAGGAGGGGATGGGAGCCAAGGTGGGGGGTTTCTTCCTTATGGTTCCAAAGGGGAAATCCCAAGCCCCCCCAACCTCTAGAACAGGTGAGCATAAGGAAGCCCAGCATTCATGATTATCCTGCTATATGTTCTTGGAAGAGTCACTTCCTTTCAGTGGGCCCTCATTTTCCCCAGCTGGAAAGGCCTTGCACAGAGTGGTTGGAGGGGGTATTCACAGCCAAGATTGAAACTATCCCTGAATTCACCCTGGACTTGCCCTGTCCCGTCATTTTCCAGTGAGTGGAGTCAGTGCCAGAGAGAGATGCAAGTAGTGGCCACACATTACTGACTGACCCCTCCCTCCAGCGCTGCAGGACCGACCGACCAATCCTGGCCTCCTTCCTGCCTGCCTGCCTCAGCCTCCCGCTAGCACTGCCCTGGCTGCTCTGACCTCTCCTCCTCCCTCCCTACTTCTCTCCTTTCCTCCGTTCCCGTCCACCTCCTGGGGCAGAAGGAGCCAGGTCGAGGGGGTGTCATGTGAAGCTGGGGGCAGCTCAGGAGGTGTCAGGAAGCTATCGCTTGGCAAGAGGTGAGGGCCTGGGAAGAGGTCCCCACGCTGGGCACGCTGAGTGGTCTCGGAGAGATGAGTGTCAGCCAGGCCTCAGTGCAGCCTCACGGTAGTTGGGTGACCCAGCCAGTCACATCATCTCCCTGAATCTCAGGTGCCTTCTTGGTAGAATGGCTACTCAGTCATTCATTTATTCATTCACTCATTCGACACGTACTCACTGGATGCCAGCTATGTACCAGCGGCTATTCTAAGCACTGGTGGTACACAGTGAACAAAAAAGAAAAAAAACCCTGCCCATGTGAAGCTCACATGTTAATTGGGGTGGACGGATGATAAATAAATAAGAAAGTATGTCAGATGGTGATAAGTACAATAGAAAAGTAATTAAGCAGGAGAACCAGGGACTGCGATGTATTATTAAGACAGAGAAAACAGTGATATTAATGTGAAAAACCTTGACAGATGACATTCTGTGTTTTTATGGCATATGTATTTCAAGTTCACAATTATGTTAAATTCTCATATGCAATTATAAATACATAAAAGCAACATTAGGTGGCAAACTCAGGCACATAAGCCTGCAAACCTCTGAGAGATTTATTTCTTATGCTAATATTCTGATTATACAATTGTTCATTTCATCTTCCGCTATGAGCACATATAACATTTAGGATCGAGTATTTTTATAATCCTGGATATAAAAACATGAATTTGTATATTAGCATTATCTCTTTGAAAACATTGTTTTCCAGATTCATTACACTGAAATTATCTCCTCAATGTAAGACACACGCTAAGCAATGAACTTGAGGATTACTATAATAATGGTGTCATATAGTTGTGAAGATGAAGTCAGGTAAATGTATATAAGTACTTGATAAGATGTAGCTATTGTTAGAATTATTATTTTTGGTAAGGGGTGACTGGGGATATAATCAGAATAAAAGCTACAATTTACTGAATGGACTAGGTACTGGGCACTGAGTTCATACCTTATAGCAATTATGATCTTATTTATTCCCCATAATAACTTTATGCGTCAGGTACCTACTACTATTCCCATTTAACAGATGGGGGAATAGAGGCTGGGAGTATGAGTCTACCCATGATACCAGAGCAGGAAAACAACAAGCCAGGACTTGAGGGTGCCTGGGACCTGAGCTGGTCATTTGGGGGCTCTCTGAGGGTCAGTGCAAAGGACCCTTCATTCTGGCTATGACCTGGGCCACATCCCTCCGCTCCCAGGACTTGGTGACCCACCACCGCACAATCACAGGGCTGGGCTTGGTGGCTCCAAGTGCCCTTCGAGCTCTGGATTACCCATGAATTGCAGCACCCAGGATGCTGGAGGATTCGAGCCCATTCTAAATGGACTTGCCAAATCCAGCCTGCTCACAAAATCAGCCAAGTCCCATGCACGTCACATCTATTTCTGCCCTGCTGGGTTTATAAATATGTGGGCCAGGGAACCAGCTTCGGCAGAACCGGAGAGACTGAAGTCATGACTATAAATACAGGGCCAAGGCTGTTTGGGGTCAGGTAGGAGATGCTGCAGGGTCAAGGCCAGCTTGAGAAATCACACCCCCAAGGTCCTACATGCAGGTCTGTCACCTGGAAACACCACAGAATGGAGGCCCCAGGATCAGGGACTTTCCCATGGCCACAGGGGCAGTGAGGGTCAATGGTGGGCTTGGAGCACCGGGCTCCTGGCTCTGAGTAGAGGCTGTTCCTCACGCCACCTACTGTCCACGCTCATAAGTGCCCCCTCACCCCGCCCTGATCCGTCAAACTGGGAGAGCCCAGTTTGAACAAACACATGATATTGTGACTTAGGTTTATAAAATAAGCTTCTACTGGGGCGCCTGGGTGGCTCAGCTGGTTGGGTGTCTAGCTCTTGGTTTTGGCTCAGGTCATGACCTCGTGGTTGGTGGGTTCAATCCCCGTGTCAGTGTCTGCGCTGGCAGTGTGGAGCCTGCTTGGGATTGTCTATCTATCTGTCTCTCAAAATAAATAAATAAACCTAAAAAAAATAAATGAAGCGTCTACTAATAACATACTGCTTTTTATCTGTGGGATATATTGGGGTTCTTAAATTTTTCCTTTGAGAACATTCTATGACTAAAAACTAAGGAAATTACTAACATACCTACCTCCCGCTCAGTAGGATTCTTCCCCACGCAAAGTGGCCCAGCCACGTGCTGACGCCTGCCATCCTGACCCGACCGTCCACTGTGGGAATTTCTTCCCAAGCCTGCATTCAGAGACGTAGCTTTGAGAGCTCATAATTGGCCGTGGTGGGAATGGTTACACCACAGAGATGGGCACATGCTACAAATCAGGCCCCTCACCCCCTGGAGAGCTGGTTGTTCAACATTAGCAGCACACCACTGGTCAAGACCATGGCTGGTGAACCCCGACTATGCCTGTTTCCTGGCGTGCCAAACTCGGGCTAATTATCTTACCACTGTGAGCCTCCGTTTTTCCATCTGTAAAGTGGGAGCCATAACCACACCTACATCATATCTGCTGTGAAGGCTAAATAAGCGTGCACCCCTAAGGGTTAGCACAGCAGTTTCCAAACTTGTGTGCACAGCAGAATGCTCGAGGATGTTACACATGCCAAAGGCCCAGCCACACCCCAGGCCAATTCAGTTACAACCTATGGACGTAGTCCCCAGCCACCCATGTACTATTTTGAAATTCCCCAGGTGATTGGAAGACTCAGATTAAGAATAGGGACATTGGTGTTTATGCCAAGGGCTTGGGGCCTCGGCCCAGCTTTCCCTGGACCACCCCCAATGAAAATCAGTGGTAAAAATAATAATAGTGGCCAGTATGTATGGGATTCTTCCTCTGCACTAGGATCTACCTCGATAGACAGTCTCGTACAGAGCTACACCATCCAATCCAGTGGCTGCTAGCCACAGGCACTACTTGCATTTGAGATGTGGCAAGTTCACATTGAGATGGACCGTGAATACAGGATAGCATCAGATTTCACAGTCTTCGTTCCCAAAGAAGAACGTAAAATGTCTCACCGCTAACTTTTTAGAGATTTATTACATGTTAGAATGATGCTATCCTGGTTTTAAAGAAATGTATTATTAAAATAAATTCCACGAAGTTTTTTTTCCCCACTTGTTTCTTTTTACTTGTTTAGGGTGGCTTCTGGAAAATTTGAAATGACATATGTACTCACATTATTTCAATAAACAGTGCTGGCATAGAGGTTCGGGAAGGCATACCCTAGTGCCTCAGTCCTGGGCTTCACATTATATTCTGTATTGTGCCACATACCAGCTGTGACACCTTAGGCAAGTTCTAGGACTCTGTACCTTGGTTTCCTCATCTGTCAAATTAGGATCATAATAGCACCTACATCTTATGGCTTTGATGTGAATTCAGTGTCTTGGTACAGAGAAAGCGCCCGTGAAAAATCAGCTATATGGGGACCATCTGGCACACAGCTAAGTGATTTCCTTGGATTATCTCATGCCTCAGTAGGTGCTGAGCTCCCTGTCACTGGCAGGGAACAAACAGAGCCTGGGAAACTCCTGGGCAGGCGCTCCAGAGGTAGTCAGGAAATTGAGTGTGGGTCAGGGAGGCATTGGATGAAATGGTCTTTGAAGATGGCTTTCAGCAGTTGCTTGGTGTTCTCCATTAATCTCTTCTCCACCCTATCCTTTTCATTCAACCCAACTGAATATAATAAACATTTAAAGGTGCCCTTGGGGGCCAGCGTGGTGCAGGACACTGTGGGGGGAAACCAAGGTAAGTGGATGTGACTCCTGCCTTCAAGCAGTCCAGCATGGGCAGAGGGCATGAGGTAGTGGCTTGGATATTTATAATACAAGGTGGGAGGTGACAAGGGCTGGGAGCAGTTACCTAACCTCTTTAGGCCTCAATTTCTCCATCTGTAAAATGGAGCCAATGACAGAAACATCTCCTAGGACTTGTGAGGATTACAAGAAATCATATGGGAGAAGCACTTAGGACCATACCAGGTACACAGACAAGCCCGGGAAGTGTTGGTCATCATTCGGGTCCCACAAGGGCTGGCACTGTGTCAGCTTTTGCTCATTCATTCATTCATTCATTCATCAAGCAGTTTTTAAACATGTGCTGTGATCCAGGGCTGCTCTGGGAGCTGGGAGTACAGCAGGGGTGAGTCACAGTCCTGGACTTGGAAACGCTGAGGCAAGGCATGGTAGGACAGGGAAGACAGACCACAAACTAGTAGATGAATAAAGAAGCCAGGTAATTGCAGATCATGAAAAGCACTCTGTAAGGGATAGAGGGAAGAGGCACAGCCCCTGCTCTGGGGCGGGAGCTATCACACCCCTAGGACCTACTGTAATGCCTGGCACCTAGTAGGTGCTCACTAAATTCATGCTGCACAGATCTCGAATGAGAGACACTGTAGGGTGTGGGAAGGGGGTGGACTGGTTCTGCCTGGAAACTTTCTCTGATGGGGGGGAATCAGATTGTCAGTTCATCAGCCACCTGGTGGGACAGGGAGGCAGGCACCTAAGGCTGGAGACCTGGGTTCAAGCTAAAGTTATGATATGCCTGTGAGCCACTGACTTCAGGCAAGCCGTTTCTCCTCTCTTGCCTCAGTTTACCCCTCCAAAAAGTGAGGAGGTTGGAGAAGATGCTTGCCAAGAGTTCTTCCAACTCTGGTAAGGCTGTGGATCTATCTTGTCTAAGATTCTGTGTCTTGGGGCTGCCTGGGTGGCTCATTCAGCTAAGGTCCTGACTCTTGATTTTGGCTCAGGTCATGATCTCACGGTGCGTGAGACTGAGCCCTGCGTCAGGCTCTGAGCTGACAGTGTGGGGCCTGCTTAGGATTCTCTGTCTCCCTCTCTCTCTGCCCCTCTTGCACTCAATTTCTCTCTCTCTCTCTCAAACATAAATAAACATTCAGGAAAAAAGTTTCTATGTCTTGGTTCTGGAGGACAGGGGGTGGGGGAGTGGTTGAGGCCGTGAAACATGGAGACACTGGCTGAGAGAGAGTGCCCGGGCCTACCTGGGGGCCCCTCCACTTCAGCCCACCTGTGGAAGGAGCCACAGGCAGGGGACACTGTGCAGTGGCCGAATATTGGAACTGGGAGGGAGCTAAAGCCTCCATCTGATTCTTTTTTTTTTTTTTAATGTTTTATTTATTTCTGAGAGAGAGACCCACAGTGTGAGCAGGGGAGAGTCGAGAAAGAGGGAGACACAGGACCTGAAGCAGGCTCCAGGCTCCGAGCTAGCTGTCAGCACAGAGCCCGACACGGGGTTTGAACCCACGAACGGTGAGATCATGACCTGAGCCGAAGTCGGACGCTTAACCGACTGAGCCACCCAGGTGCCCCAGCCTCCATCTGATTCTTGAGGTCCCTTTCGGTCAGGGCCCTGAGCCTCAGCTTTTTCACTCCCGAAATCTGGGGCCTCACTTTCCCCAGGGACAGTTCACTCAGTCTATTTTGAGTGCCCCTGTTCCACAGAGGCGAAATCTCCCTTCAGGTAGCCCCTCCACCCCGCCCCAATGATCTCGATCCCATCGTCTGAGAATGACGGAGCAAGTTCAGCCCTGTGTTCTATTCCTTCCCTCAAGCTAAATCAGTCCCTTCAAACCATTCCACGCAGGAGAGAATTTTCTGACCCCCACCCATCCTGTTCACTCTCCTCTACCGTCATGGTCTGTCAGACTCTCAGAAGTGAACAGACCCCAATATTCCAGGAAAACCAAACCAGTACAAACGATGGCAAGCCCATCACCACCTCCACTTTGGATTCTCTATCATCAGCACAGCCTAGCATCCGATTGGCCCTTTTTCTCACTCTCTCTCTCTGCGGGGTCCTAAACTCCCTAGCTCCCTAGGGATCCCAGAGACCTCACTGTATAACTGCAACTTTCATACCACGCCCCCCACATCCTGGACCTGTGCTGTTGGTATTGTGAGCCCAGAGGAGGACTCCGATATGTATTTTAGTTACTTTGACCCTCTGTGGAAAGGATTCTCAGGGAGCAGTGGAGTCAAGGTAAGAGAAAATCATAATCGCCACCGACCCCTCCCCCCACCCTGTCCAGCACATTCTCGCACACACAGGATGAAATAAAATGATGGATGGGAAACATGTTTTGTCAACACTTATCCAAAGCTATTATTAAGGAAACTCAGACCACACTTATTGAGGCCTTGGCTGTCAGGCTGAACAAGGGTGAGGTGTGGACAACCCAGGTCTAGAGGATGGAGGTCCAGTCTCAGGGGTCCGGGTGGGTGGGGGACAGGGGGTCCGGGCAGAAGGTGCTGAAGGAGGAGGCTGGAGCAGCTGGGTCTAACTCTGTGGAGGCGACCCTTTGCCGGTCTCTGACCCCCGCCTCTCCTCTCCACTCAAGCCTTAGCTCTGCACACACGGAGGCGGCCCAGCCCTGCTGCCTCTGCTGTGAGCAAGGACAGGATGCCTCCCTTCCCTGGGCTTGAGGCAAGGGCAGCCTCGGGCTGCTCCTTCACATGGCGTGGACAGTGGACGTGAAAGTGCTGAACGCAGAGCCTGGTGCAGAGCCAGATCCTGGGCCCCCAAAGACAGCGTGGAGTAGCGCTCAGCTGCCGGGCCCTGGGCTCGGGGGCCTGCTTTGGGACCGGGGTGAGGGGGCTGCGGCGCCGGACAAACTGCGTGACATTGGCTGAGTTGCTTTGCCTCTCTGAGACCGTTTTTACCACATGCAAACCAGGGCTAATTACAGTGCCCTCCTCATCGGGCTGCTGGGAGGATGAAACCAGTTCATATAAGTAATGGGCTTCGAGCTCAACAGTAAGTGCGCGGTAAGTGTTATTGCGGTTGCAGTGAAGAGCTGAGCGAGGGGTTCTAGAAATCCTCCATCTCAGCACCTGCCCTCCAGCGGGAGCTGCCGCACCAGGTGTGTGCATGTGTGTATATGTCCATGTCTTGTGTGCGTCTGTGTGTGTCTGCATGCCTGTGTGCAGCCGTGTGTGTGCGCGCGCGCGTGTGCGCATGAGTGTGGGGCGGTTGTCGGAGTCTGTGCAGCGCTGCTGGGAGTGGCCCAGGAGGTGTCTCCGCCAGACCAAACAACCCCAGTGCTTCAAGCTCCAGGCTTTTCTCTGACTCTGTTTGCTTTCTTTCTCTCCTTTCCGGTTTCCCTATAACTGGTTCCTGCTTCCAGTGAGCAGAGCTGGAGGGAGGCCCTGGCAGGGTAGGTACGGGGCCCTCCCCTGCCCCCTGAGCACGAGGTTTTCTAGCCCCTGCTTCGCTGCCACAGCCCCGCACAGAACCCTGTCCTCTCCGAGCCTCAGTTTTCCCGGGTCCCCCTGTAGGAAGCCGCCCCACTCTCCTGCTGGCAGTGCCCGTGAAGAGGGCTGTTCCCGCCCACCCACTGCCCCGGGCGGGGCACAGCGCTCCAGGAGCTGATTTTGGTAGATCTGAAACCAGTCCCCAGAGAGAAGCCTTCCTGGGGCTCCCTGGGCGTCTGGCCACCTGGCCTTACTACCTATACCGGCTGTGACCCCACCCAGGGACCAGAGGGACTATTTGGGAGCATTGGAGGGGCAAGGGCCCCTGAGGCCAGCCATGCCCAGGCCTCCTGGTTCCCATTCAGCCAGGGGAGGATTCACTGAACACTTACTACCTGCCAGGGTGGCTTCCTGGACCCCCACTGATGCCCTATGAGGTAGCCACTATCCCTGCCCCAGTTTTACAGATGAGGAAACTGAGAGAAGAGGTAAGCCGCTGGCTTGAAGTTACAGGGCAGGTAAGAGCAGGGCCAGGCCGGAGCCCGAGGATGGGAAAGAGTGGGCGCCCTCCCCTCATCTCAGGGCAGTCCTTCTCGGTCTCATTCTCCCCTTCGTGAAGTGGTGATGACATCCCGCTCTTAAGTCAGCAGTGCTGCTGACAGGCCCGATACCCCTGAGCTACTGCTTACTGGGTGCAGTGTGTGACGTCGCTTTTCTACCATCATCTCAGGAGTCTTCATGTGACCCATTTTACAGATCGGGAAAGTAGGGCTGAGAGAGGTGCGGAGACCCGGCGAGGTCCCGTAGCCACAGCAGGAACGGAGCACAGGCCCACCTGACCGTCTTTTTTCTTCCTTCTCTTTTTTCCTAACCCCACAGCAAACTCCAGCTTTCCTTTGCCTGAAGTCGGTATCATCACCGGTAGACCTGGGTGTGACTCTACAAGGAAAGTACCTTGCTGCCACTCCACACTCTGCAAACCCAGGAAAGGGAAAGCAAGGTGAAATCTAAGGAAGCAGGGTGCCCGGGCATCACTGTGGCTAGGTTTCACTAGAAGCCCCTGCCTTCGTCGGAACCCACTGTTTAGCACAATGAGGGTTACACATGTAAGTGGACCCTGGTCGTATGAACAGTTTCGTCTTCTAAATGGGAATGCTTCTTTACGAAGGGCTTGCTCTTTAAAGCCCCTTCCTCCCTACTGAGCAATGCCAACCCCACTCTCTGGGCAGGCAGACCTCTCTATGACGATGCCCAGAAAGCTGTCCAGTGCAGCATAAAGCAGGCCTCTGTTTGCCCTTGGCCTTGGGTGTAGCTGCTAGCAGTTCCGCAGGACCCACAAGGCCGCTGAAGGCCAACTGAAATGTGATAAGTTCTGTAAGCAGGGACTGTGCCCCTGACCCTGGCCAGCTGCTTCTCCAGGATTTGACACAGCTGGTGGAGGCTGCAAGGGAACCTGGTCCCACGGACTGTGGCTGTCTCCATGTGGCCCACCCCTGCTCCAAGGAGCCCACCCCCCAAAACTCACGAAGTCCCCTCCCGCACCCTGGAAAGCACCCCTCTAGAGGCGCAAGAACCTCCTAGAAGTAGATGGATGTTGCTTCCTCCTCAGACAGAGCTAGATAATTACTGCAGCCTCCCTAAGAACAATGCTCCCGAGGCTGGTGTGGACCCCGAGGCCCTGAGGACGAGGAGCTTGCCCTGGGCTCCTTCCTCTGCACCTGCTGCCTCCTCAAGGAGGGGTCTTGAACTCTCCCCAACCCAAGGATGCTGTCCACATCCTTGAGCCAATGTGTGGGCCCTCTGCCCATTGCAGGGCGAGACCAGAAAGCACAGTCTTGGAAGACTGCGCGGCCAAGCAGGGTCCTGCTTGCCTAGAGTCCATAATGAGCAAATCACCAACAAAGACCAACAGGTAAACAAACAATGTCATGGGTAACAATAACAGCATCAGCAAGCCGCTGAGTAAGGGGGGGCATGAGGGGCCATATCCTTAATGACACCAGCTGTAACCAGTCCAGCCTGGAGAAATGACGGAGAGGCTGTGCCCAGGGGCTCCCCACACCTCCTACGTCCTCCCGGTGCGCCCCTCCCAGGGGGTGGTCCTGGGTTGGTCCATAAAACACAACTGAGTAGCCAGGAGGCCAAGGCTGAATGGCAGGAAAGGCTGAAGCCAGGGTGGCCCCTCGCCTACCCGCCCAGCAATTCAAAGCAAGGCTGAGGCCGGATAAAGCACTTGAAATGTCAGTCAGGGAACAATCTCGTTCCCAAACTCCCTGCCTTTAACCTTGGGCACTCAGCCTGACCTTGGGATGGGCTGATCTTTTCTCAGCAATGCCAACTCCGTCTCCAGTCCCTTCACACACACACACACACACACACACACGTACACGAACACACTGTGTGACAACTGGGCTTTTTGCTGTAATCACAGAATTACAGAACCGCTCATTTGTGGTGGCCAAAAGATGGTTTACAAGCAGATCACACTGGGTCCTAGACAGGCGGAACCAACATTCTTCTGAGCATTTAAAATGGTAGAAGCATCGAGAAAGCCTGTTGCCAAAATGGACAGGACCCCGGGGACCGTCTAGCATCCCCAGTCTTCATTCATTTGAGCAGTGTGTAACTCTCATCTAATGTATTTTTATGTATGTTTCCCCAGTGTAGGTGAAAATCACAAGCCTCGTTCAAATGAAGATTAACATTCCACGTGGCACATTTCACGGGCTGCCGGGGCGGCACATACGACACTTGGGGAAATACTACCTTGACCCAAACTTGCCATTGAGGGATGGGGAGAACTGAGGCCCAGAGAAGGGAGGAGACCGGTCCAACTTCCATAACAAGATAGCAGCGGGGTCACCACCAGACCCCAGAACCCTGCTCCCAGAAAGTCTCACTCCTTAGGGAGAGAAGTTCCTGGACTCAGGTCACTGGGCCCCCCAGGGGCCCCTGTTTGCCGTAGAATCTGAGTGCAGGGTCCCCCCTTTTCCCCAAGGCCTTGCCCTTGTCCCAGTTATCCTCTGACCCCTCCTGGAGCTGACACCCCCACCCCCTTCTCCCCGATGCTATGGGAAAGCTGGCCCTTTCCTTGGGACTGTTTTCCTCTCCGTCCATGGCTACAGTGAAGGTGCCATGTGCCTGGGAGTGAGCCCTCGGAAAAAAGATAACAAGAGATGTGGGAGAGGAGGCTATTATCAGCCCCTTGCTCCGTGCCTTGGCCTTTCTTTCTGTGAAATAGGTAGAGGCTTGAGGGAAGGCTGAGCTAGGCTAGAGGGAAAGGAGCAAAGGAGGATGGTGGTCACAGGGGTGTCCCTGCATGGAAGGGCCGGCCCCAACTCAGCTGGCGTGTCTCCTCGCCCCAGCAGCAGGCTCCTAGGCTCAGGGAGATAGGTGGGAGTCTGCCCAGGACTCTGGCCACAGGAGGCCAAGAGGGAGGCCAACCTTGCCCCGTGCACAGCCACCACCGACCTGCAGACACGCTCACGGGCACACACTCATCCGTGCGACCTGCACACACACAGAACTCAGACACTCACACGCGGGTTGTGACGCACTCTCATCTGTACAGATGCAAACGACCCCAACCCTTCCTACCCCCACTCACCCTGGGCACACACAGGGCCAGCCTGCCTCTTTCCTCCCCCTAGTCCCAAGCCCCAGGCTTGGCGGCGTCTCTGTCCCGCTGCCTGGGAGACACATGTGGTTTCAGTTAGCAGCAGAGCGGGCATTTCCGTCCCAGACAGCCGGGCCCTGCCAGGGCCCCGGCCCCGCAGGCGCCCGCAGCAAGGGCCACTTCGACCCCCCACTCCTGCACTGGCCATACCAGGGGCCCCAGAGGGCCCTCTCCCCAGGAAAGCCCTGCTTTCCTCTCCCAAGGTCTCCCCTCACCTGGAGCCGGAATCCGCACCCGCTCGCGCAGGGACCAGCTGTGCCCGGGGCCTCCGGCCACGACTGCCAGCCTGCTTCCTCGCTCTCACTCTGTCTCGGAGCAGAGGCTGAGCTGGATGGAAGGAGGGCAGGGTGTC
>NW_027530642.1:2985649-3103333 GCF_008692635.1 Crocuta crocuta
AACAGAGCCCCTTTTGTTTCCGAGCATATGGGATATTTCATACATACTGAAGACATTAGCCGTCTATATTTTTAAGGGCTCCGGCTAAAGGATGAATAAATACAGCCCATATTCCGCTCTGCAAACACGCACACGCAGAGTGCTGACTTCTGGAGCATTTCAAAACCCGAAGAGAAAGCCCCCAGTGACACCGGACACTTAAAAATAAATATGTTTCCAAAGCCTCCAGCTCGCCTTGCCCCTCTTACAGCCACCTGGAGGCCTTGGGGCTCCTTCCCTCCCACCGCCCTCCCTGCATCCTCTCTACCTTTTACTTTGGAGTAGGGAAGCCAGCCCCTGGAATCCGGCCTGGCCTCCGTCCTGGTTCTCTTTCCCGTGACCCCCTACCCCCACCCCCAACTCCCAGCAGGATCCTAGTGTGTCCGAGATCCAAAAAAGCTTGGAAATCTTTGTCCTTTTCGTTTCAGAGAAAGGGCACCAAGGCTCAGAAAGGGGCAGGGACTTGCCTGAGGTCACACAGCAAATCAGGATCTTGAGCCAAGGGGCAGTGCCTTCTTCTTTCAATAGAAGGGATCCCTCGCTTCCCCCACCTGAGGTCGGGGGTGGAAAGACCCCAGTGCCCCAGAGGGAGGGCCAAAGTATGGGCTGGGAGAATGCCCGCCTGTCTTTCCCACTGGATGCTGTTCTGGGCACCCCCCCCCCATCCAACTCTGGGCACTCATCCAGGGGAGACGTCAGCAGGGCTGGGAACTGGGCCGGCCCCAGGAAATCCCCTTCAGGCCGGCAGATCCCAACAGGCCTGGAGGCCTCAGGTGAGGGAGACTCCCTCCCTGACGGCCCGGCTCCCAGTCCCTGGTGCCCCCCATCTGTTCTCCTGGAGGAGAGACAGAGGCCAGGCCTTGGCCAGAATCACAAGGCAAGATGACAGGCGAATGGAAAATTGAACGGGGCTTCAGACCCTGTGCTTGTTGGCATGCTTCGCTGGTGAGCTCTTCCCCAGCTCCCCCTACTCAGGGGGCCCCTTCCTCCTGGTCTGCACCCCCCACTGATGTTTATTCACCCTCAGCAGGGGCCTCTGCTCCCCAGTCCTGTTAGAGTTCACCAACTGTCTCACCATCCATTTAGCTGAGTAATATACACATACTTAGTGCCCTGAATAAATGTGAATGATGGATCGTGATGACATGGACGGCCTCTGTGATGCTCTGCGGCCCGCGCCAGGCATGGGGGCTCTGACAGTGACTGTGAGATAAGTTGACTTCGTCCCAGAGCTTGGGGAAGAGAAAGAGCATCCGCTGTGGCAGACAGCTCCACATGTAGGGGAAACTGAGGCCGGGGAGGTTCAGATGCTTTTCTAGGCCACACGGGTGGTAAGTAATAGGGCGGGGCCTCCAACCAGGATTCCGTGACTCCAGAGTCAGTGCTTAGAACCCTTGAGGGGCTCACTCATCGCCTGGACCCACCCTGGCCCCAAGACTGTGCAGCGCTACGTTGTTCTTGAATGTTCTGCATTTAATAAGAATCGGCAGGGAGAGCACCCTCAAACCCTTCATGAGAATGGAGCACTGATGTAGGAGTTGGTGGCCTGGGGTTCTGGCCTCACGGTGCCACTAACAGCTGTGTGAGGTCCCTTCTTTAAGGACACCGATTTTCTCCTCTGTAAAGTGGAGATAACCATTTCACTGAAGTATGAAGATCCTATGAGATAAAGGATGCGAAGGGGGGCTTTGCCAAGTACGTGGTGATTTTCCCGTCTGGAATTTCGTGCTGTGGATAGATCCTGGCATTGAATCTTGTGTGGGTTCCAGCAGGCCCTGACTGGCGGCCTCCTTGCCAGCCTGTGGACCTTGCTGTAACCTGCACTAGCCCCCGGAGTCAGCTTCCTGAAGATGACCTTGTATCTTGCCACCCCTCCCCCTACAGAGATCCCACAGCAGCTCCCCCATTGCCCCAGGGCAGCCAGTGAGTTAGAGGTGCATTCAAAACCCGTCCCCACCTGAGCTTCCCCACTCTTTCCCAACCCAGACCCTGTACCCATGTCAGCCTGGCATCCTCAGACCTCCGGAAGCTTTCCTGCCCCCAAGTGATCCAAATTAGTGCCACCTTCACTTCTATCATCAGCTCACCCATGAGAAAGGCCAGTGAGCCTTGGTGACAGCCCAGAGGTCTTTTTCGAAAGGAAGCTTCAGACACGTTCTAGGCTGAGTTCTGCAAGGTAGGAAGGTTTCTGGGTAAGTGAGAGGTTATTGTCTTAATGCTAATTATATCACAAGATAATAATAAAGCAGCCACTTTACTGTGTGTCAGGCACCGTGTTGGTGTTCCACGCATTGCCTGCTCGTTCCTGACAACCTGACAACGTTTTGAGGCTGGTAGGGTGGCTAAACTGTCCGCCGGAAGCCCCACACCTGTCTGTGGCAGAGCCGATATTCAAGCGTAGCCTGCCCAGCTCCAGCTCATGCTCTTAACTGGCTTGACACGTCAGTGTTTTCTATCCCCATCGACAGTGTGAGCCCTTCAGGGAGAGAGATTTGGCCTCACACTTTTCATTCTCTGCAGAGCAGAGCTGAGCACAGTCCTTTGTTCTTAATTGGCATTAGTGAATAACTGCTGGATTAAACACGGGAGCGGTCCCGGTGAGATTCAGCGATGGAAGGAGGCAGTGTGTGTGTGTGTGTGTGGGCACGCGCGTGCACTGTTTCCTCAGCCTGGCGAGCCCAGCCTAACTCATGAGGGGCCATGACCATGGTGGGTCACTCAGAGTCGGGATTCCACTGCCGATAAGCATGACTCCCTCTGTTTCCAATCCTTTTGGCAATCTGGTGGCCCTGAACACAGCACACCAAAGCTCAGATCTCTTGGGCTCAGTGACCGTCCTGTGTATGTGGACAGTGAGGGGTAGGGAGGCTCAATGTACAGGAAAACAGTTCTTTAGCAATGGGCTCAGCATAAGAGGTTTTAAATGAAGACTTAAAGAAAGAGGAAACTCCAAAGCCCACTGCCCCCCACCCCCAACTTAGCAGAAACCACAGGAAGACAACAGGGGTCACCTTAACTTCCCAAAGGGGATTCCTAAGACACAGCACTCTACCCCCAACCCTCACTACTGCAACCCTGCAAGTAAGCACCAGCCTTTACCATCCAGGCCCCCTGCTAGGGATTGGAATGTAAAGAGAAGTCATAACGGTTACCACCTTTGAAGATTCCATGGCTGGAAACTTAGCCAGACCAGTTGGTCTAAAAATCAAACACCATCTTCCTTCACCCTCTAGCCTATATATGCTGGTTCAGGTCTTAAATGGATAGAGAGCCCGAGACAGAGCAGGAGGTGAAAGCCCTGCTGGGTTCCCGCCTCCCCTGTTCATCAGGACACTGTCCCCCCAGGCCCTGCCCCCCAGCAGCCCCAGGAAGGCACCCAGGCTGCGAGAAGGGTGGACCACACGTCCAGGAACCCTCGTCTCTGGCAGAGCAACCTTCACCAGGGCCCCCTCTGACACATGAGCCGCCCTGATCAGATCACCGGTAATTGAGTTGCTTTGGGGGGTAAATTCCATCCAGATGTGAAGGGCGGGGTAGACTTCCTGAGCAGAGCAGAGGCGGGGTACTGATACAGGGGGGCCACGCAGCCAACTTGCCAAGCACCCAGGAGGCCTGGGCTAGAACATCATTTTGTGAACAATCTAGCCGTAGAATTTCGGTGCCAGGATGTGTGTCCAACCCGCCCCCTCTTAGTGGGTATCTGGGGAAACTGAGGCCTGGGGAGCCTAGAGAGCAGAAGAGACAGGTCCATCAGTGACTGGTCGCTCCCAGATCTCCTGTCTGGTCAGATCTCTTAAATCTGAGAGTTTTTAGATGGAAGAAGGTAGAGCAGCTTTTTCCTTAGGTTAGGAGGTCACGACCCAGGGTCACGGAGTAGGGAATCTTCAGATGGGGGAAACTCTAATCATCTCCGTCTTAAACTTCCCCAACCAGAGAGAGTTCTGTGTTCCATTGGCAGGGATTTGAGGGGGCTGGGAGGGAGAAGACTCCAGGGACAAGCCCTTAAACAACATGCACCTCCCCAGGCCACACCCTGCCCAGTCCTTGCTGGTGGTGGGAGAGCCCGTGGCCTGGCCCTGTTTTCCCAGGGGAAGCCCCTCCACGCTTCTCTCCTTTGACCTTCTCTGGGCTACATACCTTCCTGGCTCCTTCGGGCTGGCTNGGGGGTTGGGGGAAGAGATTAAGAAGGGAATTTTTTTCCTCCTGCCTCATGTTTTGGCTGCCTTAGTGTGAACATGTCTAGGCGCCTTATCGCAAAGGCCAGCATAGTCTGCACGAGAAAGAAAATAGTGTCTGCAGCGGGAAAAATTACATCTTGATAAAATATCCCTTTGGAATGGCATTGTGGGTCTCTTATCAGCAGGCGGCTGGACCCCACATACCTCTTGTCTGACTGTCCCCAGGCCCCTAGCCCCCTCTTCTTCTTCCCCCTCCCTAGCCCTCTATCCTGTGTCCTCCTCAGCAGATGGCCTGTGCTGAAGCTGTGGGGGCCATCAGGAGACCCCTCCAGTTCTAGTCCTATCTCTGCCCCTGATGCTGTGTGACCTGGGCCAGATGCCTTCATCTCTCTGGGCCTCTGTTTCCCTTCAGCGAAGGGCAGGGAGGGATGGATGGACCAGCTGGTTTCTAAGAGCCTTCCATCACGAACACTTTGTGATACTGACATCCTCATTCTTGGTGGTTCTGTGTGTTGTGAAAATTTCCACGCTCCACCCGAATGCCATCACAGGCTAAATGTCTCTCATTAAAAACGTGCAGGGGCACCTGGGTGGCTCAGTCAGTTGTGTCTGACTTTAGCTACGGTCATGATCTCACAGTTTGTGAGTTCAAGCCCCATGTCGGACTCTGTGCTGACAGCTCAGAGCCTGGAGCCTGCTTCAGATTCTATGTCTCCCTCTCTCTCTGCCCCTCCCCCGCTTGCACTTTGTTCTCTCAAAAATAAATAAACGTTAAAAAAATGTTTAAAGTGCAAATCCCCTTCATTTCCATTAGACACGTGAAGCCCTTGCTTCACAAGTAAAGCTATGCAGCCCAGAGCTTGGGCCACTGAGAAGGAGCCCTTCTCAGCTCCCACCTGAGAAGCCCAAGGTGAGCACAAGGCTTTCAGGTTTGTGGATTTTTTTAGATACAACTATTTTTCCCACAAAATATTTCCTACATAGAAACCCATGTGGAAAACAGGTAAGGGAAGCAGTCATGCCTGATGTGACCCGGGCCCTCATCCCCTGCACCACGGGAGTGTGCAAACCGCCCGGGCGGCAGAGGGAGGTCTCAACACTGCAGGAGACTGGCTCAGCCGCCACCTCACTGAGTGAAGTTGGAGGACCCCTTCCTCTCCCTGAGTCTCCATTTTACCATCTGAAAACAACTGGAGGGGCAGCGCTCACCACATCCACCACACTAGCCACCAGGTTGTTAAGAGCTAAGCTAAGCAAGAAAGAAGAACCTCTGTAAACTCTCAGAGCTTCTCAGTATTGAGAACTTGGGAGTCTCAGAGACCAGGAGAGCTCAGAGGGACCATCTCTCCAGGTCCTTCCTCACGCAGCTGGGGAAACTGAGGCCAAGAGGGGCGGGCAACGACTTGGCCAAGGTCATGCAGTGACATAGCAGAAACAGGTACCAAAGGAGAGAGCCGGCCATCTGCCATCTGTGCGGAAGGCCTGTCCGAAGGCCAGGGGGCCGACTTGTTGTTTTTTGGAGACCTTGCCCAGCTTGAAGATTCAGTACGAGCCCTCTGAGCTTTCCCCTCACTCAGCCCCCCCAGCCCTGAAGGGCAGGGCCAGGAGAAAGCCCCTTTGTGTAGCAGCCAGGCCTCAGCTCTGACTGAGTGTTTGTTTCCTAAAGACCTTCTCCAGGGCAGAGAAGCCCCGTGTGCACCCCCAGCCCCGCCCAGCCAGCCTCCCCTCCGCCTTCCACACCAGCCTCAGGCCCTGAGTCTTGGCCTGCTCCACAGAGCACCTCTGTCCTCCGGCCGGCCGGGCGGCAGGGTGTGGGCCGACACACGTGTGCGAGTCTGCAGGCTGGACTAACACAAGGCTGGGGCCAGCTCACCCGTGCGGGGACACCTCCTTCCTCCCAGCAGGGAGGGCCCCTCCCCCAAACGGGGCCTCGTGGATCACCTTGTGTTGTCCTGCTTTGTCACTGCAGAGCCACGTACTGCTGGAGCGGGCCCCTCAGGCCACGACTGGCACACGGGCAGTTCCGGGACTGCCATCGCCTTGTCCATGATGCTGCCCGTTTTCCTGCTGCACCCAGACCCTGCCTGACATCCTTCCCTCAGGGAACGCCAGCCCGCAGGGCACCATTCACTCAGGACGGACATGGGCGTTTTTACCCATTAGACTAGACAAGTCGCTTGCGGTGCCTAACACAGAGCGAAGGCCCAGGAAGGAGAGGGGGCTTGCCTGCAGCCACACAGTGGGCTGGGTGCTGAGCAGGGAACGGAGCCCAGGCTCCGGGGCTCTTCCTACAATTCTGCAAGAAAGACACTTAACCTCCCACCCTGGTTCTAGCCTCACCTCCGCTCCCGGCATTCTCCACGTACAACCTCTTCCTAAGGATACTACCCAAGTCAGGGCCACCCACTCCAAGCAACATCCCCGTCCCAGCCCTGAGACGCACCCCTGCAAATGAAGAAGTCAGCAATCAAGCCTTAACAGGTAGAGTTCAAAGGATTGCATCTAAGAAGACTCCGTTGGGCTACAGACCTCTGAAGGACTATCCTGGGCCAGAGGGGAGACTTTGTTCCGAGGGCCCAAGGGCGTCTACAGAGACTCTGGGGAAAGGCAGACTTCTGTTCAGGTTAAGGAAGGGCTTTCTCACGGTCAACACTGCCTAACTATGGAAAGAGATGCCTTAAGAGGTAGTGAGCATCCCGTCAGTGAAGAAGTGCAAGTAAGTTTCACATTCCTACACGGGGTGAGCAGGGGCTGGGGGAAGTGTTGGAGGAGAGTCCCTCAAAAGCCCTTTTGTGTCCCAAGAGGGTGTGATTTGGGCAAACACATACAGTCACTCATGCTCACAAGGCACATTTCCTCAAACACATGCCCCTCTGTTGTCTCAGAGCAGGGTTGACTGCATCCCTGCGGGGTGTCCTCTGTCCCTCAAACTCTGGGGTCAGTGGGGGAAGGGTGTGGCCTTGCACACACCGTCCCTGACTAGGACCCAGACCCCATACCTCCCTCTTCCTCATGGAGCCTCTCAGAAGTTTGCTCAAGTGCAAGGCCCCCTCCAAATCTCCACACTAGTTCGCTTGTTGCTTGCTCTAATTCTACCTTGAATCAGACAGCTTTTCTCCAGATTATTTTTGGTGGCATAAGGCTACTGCATGGAAACATCTAATCTCTGAGCAGTGAGAAAGTTATTCCTTTAAAAACTGTCTTCCATTCATCAAGGAGAAAATGGAACTTAGCAAAAAAAAAAAAGAAAAAACCAAGATTCCCAGTTAATTTTGAATTTCTTTCTTTTTTTTTCAGTACAGGTATAGCCCATGCAACATTTAGGATACACTTATAAAAATATCATTCATTGTTTATCTGAAATTGAAATTTAACGGGCATCTTGCATTTTTTCTGACATTTTCTCCTCTAATCAAGGAGGCAGCGTAGCTGGATGCTAGCCTGTCTTCCTTTCGCATTCGTTAATCTCCTTTGTTCATTTTTTTTTTGTCAAAGAGAGAGCTAGCTAGAATTGAATGACATTGTTTTTATTTTATTTTATATGGTTGCTCTGCATGGCAAGTGATAGAAGTCTTCCATTTACATTAGCAATATAAAGCTCCTTTTCAAAGAAATGTATTCAAGTTTTAAAAAGGAGTCAATTTAAAGAAAAATGTCATATAAGTAAAATCATAGGCTAAACACAGATACGACAAACAACCAAGGTAGAACCCAGAGGCCTGACAAGGTGCGTCCCCCGTTCCCCATCTGTGGGCCCCTAGGACACACAGCTGCCCTGACTTGACTCCTTCTTCACTTGGGCCCCTGGCCCCTGACCCTGAGAATTATCCAGCCCCCAGGGCAGGCCCTCAGGAGATGCGGAGGCTCATTGGGGGGGGTGTTGCAATTCTCAGGGAGAGGCTTTAGCCTGTCCTCCATCACTGAGGTCCCCTGAGCCCCTTTATATAAAACAGCCTCCCCGGCCTGGGCTCGACTTCAGAGAGGCCATTTCTGCGGAGGCAGCCGCCAGGGACTTCTCAATGTGTTTCCAAGTCAAATCCAAAGCTTTTCAGCTTTGCCAGAAAGCCAATCCCCCTTCCCCATTCCGGCTGCCTCCGGAGTCAGGGCCACGTCCTCCCAGACAGCCCTCCCCTGGCTCTTGAGCCTCCTGGCCCAGACCCCATTGGTGCCCCCACCCTCCGCCTGGCACCCTGTTTCGGTCCATCCCCACGCCCTCCAGCTGAGGCTTGGAATCCGAGGTGGGGATTTAGGCCAGGAGGAAAGAAGGATATTATTCCCTGGAGGCAGTGATGGCCCCAGGCCCTCCTTAGAGCCTGACTAGACAGGGGTGGGGCCTTGGATTAGCAGGGCTACTCCACACCAGCCCCCTCTGCTTAGAACCCCCTTTCCCACTCCTTGGTTATCACCATCATCAACAGCAGAAGCCTCTGTATCAGGCACTACGCTAAGTACTTTCAGGAATCTTCTCAATTCCCCTCACAAGGACTCTCCGAGGCGGGAATTATCATCTTGTTTTACAGAGGAAAAAGTTGAAGCTCAGAGGTGTTAAGTAACTTGACCAAGGTCACACAGCTCAAAGGGACAGATCCCAGGATCTGAGTCCACCCAAGGTGACGCAGACGACCACGCTGCCCCCCAGCCGCAGCTGCAGGTATTGGCCCCAGGAGGGTTCTAGGAAATAAGGTGAGGAAACTGAGAGACCAATAAGCACAGGCTGCCAGAGTCTGCTCAATCCCAGTAGAAATCCCCTTCATGGCCTCCCCCATGTCTGGACACCATCTGAGAGGGAGCACTTCACCAATTCGTTGTGTGGCCTGCGGTGGCCCCCTGGCCTCTCTGGGCCTCTGAGTCCCCTTCTGGGCTCTATCACAGGGGCCTAGGCCAGGCAGTGATGGTCTTTCCACCCCCCGCCCTCCCGGGAGCCCGTGGTCCCAGCAGGAGTGGAGTTGGGGGAGCACATGAGGTGGGCAAGGCCTGGGGATCGTCTCAGCTTGACTCCTCTCTTGATCCTCAGCAAAGATGCTTCTCCCCGAGGCGGAGGCAGGATCGGCCCAGACATCAAAGGGCCTGCACGGCTGGCGCTTTGATGGGAGTCTTGTAAAGTAATAGGAACCATGAGGATGACACTGTGCCCCGGCCCAAAGCACAAGACTTGGAGAAATGAAAAGAAGAAACTCTTGGCAGCCTTCTGCACGGGTTTTGGCTGAACCCGGGCCCCTCACAGCTGCCGACAGCCTGTCCTCTCCCCACTAGGCTGCTTGCGGGGGTCCTGTGCACGGCCGGCCGTGGGCCTGGGAACCTCTCGCCGCGGCAGAGGAACACGTGCACTGAGGCCCCTTCCTCCCAGGCTCCGTGAAGCAGTGCAGGGAGCGCGGAGCTCACAGGGGCTCCACGGGAATGCTCCTGAAGGATCTTAAAGGCCCCCCCTGGGGTACCTGGGTGGCTCAGTCTGTTGAGCATCCGACTTCCACTCAGGTCATGATCTCGTGGCCGTGAGTTCGAGCCCTGCTTCAGGCTCTGTGCTGACAGCTCGGAGCCTGGCTCCTGCTTCAGATTCTGTGTCTCCCTCTCTCTCTCCCCCTCCCCTGCTCACACTGTATGTGTGTCTCTCTCTCAAAAGTAAATATTTAAAAAAATTTTTTTAATGCCCCCCCCCTTGACCTTGAGACCCTGTGGCTCATAATCAAGATACCTTGTTCTTTCCGCCCCCTACCTTAGAAACAACTGACTAGATCCTGGACGCCTGTCATCTATCCCCCTGACCAAAACTTGCGGGGGGCGGTGTGGTGACATCTAGTGACATACTGGGTGCCAAGGGCTTGTACCCTGAGACCCAGCAATACCACTGCTAGGAATCTATCTGCCGGGTACCAGCCCATGTCCTCACAGGTGAACGCACAAGGATATATTCATCTCAGGATTGTCTGTGGAGCCAAAAGCCTCGGAACAAACATCCCAGGTAGGGACCAGGGAATGAAGGGCAGACTGTCCACACCATGGAGCAACACACGGCAGTAAAATCCATGTGGTGTGCGAGATATACCTCCTCTGTTCAAAACGAGGGATGGTACATTGAATAAATATAGCCTAGAATATTGCTGCAAGGATATAAATGACCGGGCAATAGGGGTTAATAGGGGTCACTCCCCTGGGGGAGAGGGAAGGGAAACAGATTTTACTGAGCATTCAGTGGTACTCTTTCCTTCTTTTTTCTTTTTTTTTTTTTTTACAATGAGCATGCAACATGAATTTTTTAGTGTCAAAAAAAAAAAAAAATGTGAAAGCCTTACCACCAAAACAGAAAGTTTCTCTACTTTCTAGAGGATAAAGTCTAAGGGCTTCAGCCTGACTTTATGGCCCAAGGAGTCCCTGTGACTGCCACCCTGGCTTCTTCTTCTGTCCTTTGCCCTCTTCCTGCACCCCACCCCGTACCGGTGCCATGGGACTGTCGCTTCTATCTCTTGTCTCTGTCACACACACACACACACACACACACACACACCCACACACCCCAGAATTCCTTCCTCTTCTGACTCCCCAGTCCTGCGTCTGGGGCCTCTGAGTGCACTTCACACCTGTTTTCTTCTGGGGCCACCACAAAGCGCCCTTCCTTGCCAACACATAGAATCCCTTATCCTCAAGGCTGGGGCCGACAGCCCAGGGCCGACTCTGGTGGGAGTTCTCCCCAACTAAACCCACCTCTCCTCAGCTTCGGGGGCTGGGTTCACAGGTGTCCAAGGAGGTGAAGAACTTCCCCACAAGGCATGTGGAGCCAGAAACTCCCTGAGGGGCCCTGCGGCCCCTTCCTGAGAGTGCCAGTGCATGCCCTGAGGTACAGCGAAGGCCAGGCCAGCTCAAGAGGGACATGGAGGCTGGCCTCCCCCTCCAGATTTGGAACCTCATCCGCCCTCCACCCCCGGGGCCTGGCACCCACTCTGACAGCTCTCTGAGCTTTCTGAAAGCTGTGGGGAGGGTATCTGTACCCACGTCTGGCAAAGCTCAGTGAGGCCGGCCTTCCCAAGAACGCAAAGAAAACCCTAGCTTTTGTAACTTTTTCTTCTAAAGAGGAAATGGAGGCCCATTGACTTGTCCCAGGTCACACAGAGACTGCGGAAGAGAGAGGACTGGAACATGAGACTTTGACCCCTTTCCCAGAGGTGGTTTTTCCCCATGGTCCCAAAACAGGGAATTGGGGTCACCTCACTGGTGATCTTGGGCAAATCTACTTCACTTTTCTGAATCTGTCTGCTTATCTCTTATAAAAGGGAGTTGAGTTCTGTAATTTCCTCTTCTAATTTTGATGCTGAGCTGTGTTATTCTAACAGTATAATGCAATTTTTAAAAAGTATCTGACTTTAGCAACCTAGAGTTTCATGATTCTTAATATTCTTATAGTCTAACATTCCAAGGTTTTGCCTACCCATGCTTTCACTCATGTATTTGTCCCTGCACCCATTCATTCATCTACTCACTATCCAGCACCCATTCATCAATACATCCTTCCACACTTTCATCCCTTCTACTCACCTATCCATGCACACGTGCGCACGCGCGCGCACACACACACACAGACACACACACACACACACACACACCCCTGCCCACTTACCCATTTGTTCAACAAATAGCTCTTGTGTTTTTACTCTACACCGGAGCCTGTGGACATTCTGGTGACCATGAATCACTCATCTCCTGCCCTCTCAGGGCTTGCAGCCAGAAGGGGCACAATATCAATCAAATAATCCCGTAAATGAGAACATAATTACAAACCATTCTAGGAAAAGCCCCAGTTCTAGAAGTGCTATTCCAAAGGAGTCTGACCACACCTCCAGTGTGCGGTGAGGGGACAGAGGGCAGATACCAGGCAGCTTCCCCAAGGAGAGGTCACCTGAGCCGAGAACCAAAGGAGGAAAAGTTGGTTAACCAGAAATCAGGGTGGAAAGTGAAGGGTTGCGGGTTCAGAGGTCCCTGGCTTCATCATTCACTGGCTCTACTGTAGAGCACTGGGTTCTGACTTCTGTGATTTGGGGATTTGACTGAGCACATCATAGCGCTGCTCTCAGCTGCCCTACCCGTCCTGGATAGAAATAAGTAGCGGAAGTAGGGCTCCCCTTCTCCCTTCTCCACTTTCCAGTCTCTGCCCACCACTCACCTCTGCCAGCTCACTGGCCTACAGCTGCCCCATACACCAGGGAGATGGATGCCAGTGGGTCCCGCGGAACTTCAGAGCCCGGTTCCTGCACCTGACATGTCAGTGCCTCTCTCCAGGGGTGGCACAGTCACTAGGGGCCTCTTGGCTCCTCCTTCCATGGCACCTGGTTAATGACGCCAGGGAGAACTTTGCCCAGCCCAGGCCTTCCTGTGATTTCTCCGGGGCCAACAGTCTCCAGTCCCCAAGAGCACTACAGACCAGGGTCAAGGGCCAGGCTCATCTATCAGAGAGCTTGCTGGCCTCCCCTCTGATTGATCTGTCCCCTCGTGAGCTAGGACTCACGGGTACCTTGACTTTAAACTGTGCCTCCAGGGGCACCTGGGTGGCTCAGTCGGTTAAGCATCCAACTTCAGCTCAGGTCATGGTTTGTGGGTTTGAGCCCCGCATCGGGCTCTGTGCTGACAGCTAGCTCAGAGCCTGGAGCCTATTTCAGATTCTGTATCTCCCTCTCTCTCTGACCTTCCCCTGCTCATGCTGTCTCTCTCTCTCTCAGAAATAAATAATAAACATTTAAAAAAAACTTTAAAAACTATGCCTCCTTCCCAAGTTGCTCTCTCCCCTCCTCCCATCCTTTAATTTATTTATTTTTATAATTTATTTTTATTTTTTAACTTGCATCCAAGTCAGTTAGCCTATCATACAATAAAGATTTCAGGAGTAGAATCCAATGATTCATCCCCTACATATAACACCCAGTGCTCATCCCAACAAGTGTCCTCTTCAATGCCCCCTAGCCCATTGAGCCCATCCCCACCTCCTCCCATTCTTTTAAAAGCCTGCTCAAATCCCAGCTTGCCAGAGCCTTCATGTGTCGGCTGCCACAATCCCTTCTTCATCCACAGCAGTACAGACTCATGAGAGAGCTTGAGCTTTGGAGAAACATGCCTGGGTTCGAGTTCTGACCAGCTGTGAGTCTTGGTTCCTTACCTGCTAAAAGGAGGAAAGATGGTAATAATAGCACCTGCTTATCGGGTTATCAGGAGGAGTAAATAAGAGAAGGCATATAAAGTGCCCAGAGTCATTGGTGCTACAGTTAGTGTTCATGCTGCTCTGAGCTCCTGCCACATACACAGCACAGCACAGCCGTTAGCCCTCCTCGTGGGGCCTGAGCTTAGCTCCCCAGGAAAAGCCACAGAGTCTTGGCGTGGGACGCTTGGCTGTTAGGTCTGGCTCTGCTGCCCACTCCTTGAGTGACCTCGAGCAAGCCTGTCCTCTGGGCCTCATATGACTAGCTGAGCCGTCAGTCCCTGGAGGATGGGAACCTGGATGCTCTCCCCGCTATAGCCCAGTGTTGACCTCGGGCTAGGCACAGGAAAGTAAGCCCTCAAGTTCAGCTTGAGAGGGCAAAGAAGGAGATAGAAGGGGAGATGAAGGAGGAGAGGGAGGAGGGGGAAGGCAAGGAGGGTGCTGCTCCCCTTATAGTTCAAAAGCGCAGGTCTGAGGAAAGTTCTGGATCTACATGAGAAACCAAGAAGGTGGTTTGCAGATGATTTCCTGCATCTCCAGCTGCCTGAGTCTGGACAAGCCTGGTCTATTCGACTGTGTACCACAGGCTGAGTGAGACTTGGAGGGGCTCATGTGGCAAGCCCTCGCTCGGCCACCAGCAGCTCGGGGGGGAAGGCAGCCCACGGGGAGCTGGAGTGGGTCAGGGTGCATCCAGTGCAGGGAGAGGGACCCTGTGTGCCAAGGACGGGCTCCTCTGCTCACCATCTCTGTGACCTTAGGCAAGTGACTTACTTCCCCCTTCTGTGCAATGGCGCTAATGCTCCTGGGGGCATTATGTGATGCGTGGGAAGTGCCCACCACATAGGAAGTGCTCAACGGATGGGTTATTAAAATTACTGTTATCCTGTTAATATATTGTGTATCTGAGCATGAGGCAGAGTGGAGGCTTCAGTGTGTGTGTGTGTGTGTGTGTGTGTGTGTGTGTGTGCGCGTGCGTGTGTGTGTGAAAGGGAAAAGAATTCTGGAATGCTGTCCAGAGTAGCTGATGTGTGGGTTTGCGTGTGAAGGTGAAAGAGAGTGTGTACATGCAAATGTCATGGAAGGTGCTGATTCCATGCAGTTCATGAGATTCTTGGGTTCAAGGAATCCTTGAGAGATCACCTCTCCCCTCCTCCAACGCTTCCTCAAGAGGCCACCACTCGGGCTGCATCGCACATCTTCTCCCCAGGTTACCAAGGAGGCGGGTCCCCTAACACCCCATGTGGGTCTGTCCCGTAAGCAGATGAGTCACTGCACACAACTGTGCCTGTTGTAAGTGCTTGGGAAGTGACGTCCTGTCTTCGTGTCTGCCACAGTCCCCACGAGCTTCACGGAAGTCCCTGCCAGCTGGGCAGGATTACAGAAGAGGGTGCCGTCATTCATGGGCCGCATGCACTGGAGAGAACAGTGATACTGGCTCTCCCAGCTTGCGGATGGGCAAAGTGAGGACCAGACAGGACTTATCCAAGTTCTCCTCACCTCCAGTCCAGGGCGTCCCCACTCCTTGGTGTCCTCTAGAAAACATTAGGGAGAGATGTATCCCTAGGCCCGCAGTGACAGCCCAGTATCCCCGCAGGTACCACCACCTTCCTCCAAAGGTGGGGCCAGGCCAGGGTGGGCGTGGAAGGCAGCCTCCAGTGTGAAGCACATGAGCTGAGTTGGGGGAATGAGGGCTTACGTGTGCAAATTAGATGGGTCCAAGCTTTCAGAAGGTCAGTTTGATCAAATGTCCCCCACGCCCCCAGAGGACATATTCTTCAGCTGACTGAGTTTACTTCTTGGAATTTATCCCAAGGAAATAATCTACATGTGAACAAAGGTGTAGGTACAGAGCAATTCGGTGCTACACTGTCCATTTTAGAGAAATTCCGAAAATCTCCCCAAAGCCAACGACGCGAGGCAGCCGCATAATGAAAAGGCAGCGACAAGGTCGATGTGGCCCCACATTTCTGAGTGTGGGCAGCTGTTCAAAGCGTGCTGCTGAGTGGACGAAGGCAGGTTACAAAGCTAGATGTGTATGATGAGCCCACTTACTGACAAACATGCATACATAAATATGTATATCCACAGCCTCAGAATATAAATAAAGAAGAACTTGCACCATGTTAGCAGTTAATAATCATACACGGTGAATCTAAGGCTGATGTTTAGTTCTCTTTTATTGTTGCTTCTTCTATATTTTTTTCGTTTCCCTTTCATTATTATGTATTAAAACCCAAATCCTTAGAAGGCCAGGGATGATGTTGTGCTCTTTGCTACAATCACGGTTCCTGAGAGGAGCATATGAGGCAATGAACATTGGATGGGTCTTGGCACCTGCTGGTGGGACACCACCTTCCTACCCAGAATCTGCCTTCAGATCCATTCCTCAAGCCGCAAACCCAGGGGCTGCACCTGGCTCTCCCAGCTCTGTGTGGGGCCCAGGTCCGGGCCACACCTCTGCCTGGGGTTCTGGCCAGAATATCACAAGAGCCTTGGGCAGGTGGGACAGTTTCCTCTTTGGAGGCAGCTGCGTGCCTCACCCAGCAGGACTGGGCGGGTGAGGACCACCATCCCCAGTTCTGAACAGAGTCAAGGCCCAGGGAGACCCTGCCACAGGCCAAAAGGTCAACAGCAGAACCAAAGCCACCTGAGCCCAGCTGCTGAAGAAGAGGAGTTAGAGGCTCAACATCTGGGCGGCTGCCCCCTGGCCCGCTGCCGGTCTTCCCCGCCCCCACCCCAGCTCCCCAAAGGCCAGGAACATCTGGCTGCTGGCCTTGTTCCAGCAGGGGTGAGTGGCGGCTGAGGGGCCTCCTTCCGCCAGGCCCCGCTGCTGTGGCGCAAGGCCCATCAATCAAGGCTGCGGGGCTGGCTGGCGCTAGGAGGGAAGCCGATGCCTTCCCCACCCCCTCCCCAGACATTCCTGCGTAATGCAATCTCCTTTCCTGTCTATTTATTACCAACCCACAGAGCTCGGCCAGGCTCAATCCGCAGAGTCAAACCCCACCAGCCAGCCCTGACTTTTCCTGGGGAAAAGGGTTCCCCAGGGAGGAGCCCCAGACCCTAACCTAGTGTGTCCTGCCCCGCTCTCCCATCCTACCCCTGCGTTTGCTCAAGGGCCCAGATCTGAGTGGAGCAATTCACACCTTTTATGTATCCTGACCTGGGAAATGAGCACTTTCTCATTGTCTTCATGTTAACAAATGAAAAAAACTCAGGCTCAGAGAAGTTAACTCACTTGCTCCGAATCACATAGCAACTCAGAGTCGGCCTGATCTCCTAACCCAAGCTCCTTCCTTGCTCTTCTTGCTGAAAATACTGTTCTTTCTCCATTGAATGGTCTTGGCACCCTTGTTGAAAATCAGTCGACCACAGAGATGTGGATTTAATTCTGGACTCTCAGTTCTGTTCCATGGATCTAAATGTCTGGCCCTGTGCTGGTACCGTACCATCTTGCTCTGCAGTGAGTTTTGAAATCAGGACCTGTGAGTCCTCCCACTTTATTCTCCTTTTTCAGGATCATTTTGGCTATTCCGGAGCCCTTGAAATTCCATATGAACTTCGGAATCAGCTTGTCAGTTTGTACAAAGCAGTCAGCTGGGGTTTGGATGGAGATGGCATTGAATCTGTAGACCCGTTTGGGGAGTATTGGCATCTTAATAATATTAATGGAGCCTTCCAATTGACGAATATATGATATTTTTCCATTTAGTTAGATCTTCTTCAGTCTATTTCAACAATGTTTTGCAGTTTTCAGAGATAAGTTTTGCACTTTTTTGATAAGCTTTTTTGTATGTATTTTATTCTTTTTGATGCTGCTGTGAAAGAATTGTTTTCTTTTTTTTAAACATTTTTTTAAATGTTTATTCATTTTTGAGAGACACAAAGAGAGTGCAAGTGGGGGAGGAGCAGAGAGAAAGGGAGACACAGAAACTGAACCAGGTTCCAGGCTCTGAGCTGTCAGCACAGAGCCCGACGCAGGGCTCAAACCCACAAACCGCGAGACCACGACCTGAGCCGAAGTCAGACACTTAACTGACTGAGCCACCCAGGCGCCCCAAGAATTGTTTTCTTAATTTCATTTTCAGATTGCTCATTGCAAATGTATAGAAGCACAACAGATTCTTGTATATTGCTCTTTTATACTGCAACCTTGATGAAGTCATTTATTAGGTCTAATAGTTTTTTAATAGAGATCCTTAGGGTTTTCTATGTACAGGATCATGTCACCTGTAAATAAAGATTAGTTTTACTTCCCTCTGTCCAATCCAGATGGCTTTCTTATTTTTCTCCTCTTGCTTTGTAATTCTGACTAGGATCTCCGTTACAATGCTGGGAGAAGAAGAGCAGACATCCTTGCATTGGCTCGTCTCTTCTTCCTGTCCTACATCTCTCTCCTTCCTTTCCCATACTTCCTTTTCCTCACCTTCCATCCCAAACAGTGGGGGTTATCAGGAGAGAATTCATACACACACATACACACATGGTAAGTGGCAAGAATAAAATGAGAAAGAAGGAAATCAATGTATTCTGAAAACTCAAGGACGAATACATCAGGAACCCCACTATATAACTGAGGAAATTGAAGCCCAGAAAAAAGATGTGACAACTAACATTTATTATATACCTACTATGTGCCAGATACTCAGGATACAGAGATGAATCAGACACTGAAGGGTCAAAGCTGGAATTCAACCGGAGATCAAAATTCGAGGAGACACACACTATTATCCTATAATGAGGGAAAACACAAAAGGGACCTATTGCTGTCAGGCGAAAACCTCTCTCACTTTCTAGGAGTGGCAGGCTAAGAGCTGTCATGATAGTAGCGAGATAAAGACTCTAATTCCAGTCGGGCCCCTGTTCCTTTGCTACGGCTGTGGGATCTCGGGTGCCCAATGAGCTTCCCTGTGACTTAGTTTACCCTTCTGTAGAATAGGGGAAAATCTAGTAGCAAATTCAGAGGCCTGTTATGAGGATTAAAGTAGTTAATATGTGAAGTGATTAGTAGGGGTGTGTAATGAAGTTATGTGACTGGTTCCTCTTCTGTGTGTTTGACACCCACAGATACCAGCTTAGTTGTATGGGAAGCTGGGGTGTGGGGGGCGGTGAGGCTGCCCATGCTGGGGTCTTGGGAATGGATTTGTCCTTGCTGCTTGGATCCTTTTGAGTGGTGGAAGAAACTGACATGACTTCTACTCGCATGGTGTTTGCCAAGGGCTTACTATATCCAGGCCCATGCTGGGGACTTCTCAAAGATGACAATCATAATGGTTATTATTCTTATTGTCGCCTACTATAAATCGGGGCTTAGCCAGAGGACCACAGTCAGTAGGAGGAACATGCTAAGGAGATTTATTGCAAGGAATTGGCTTACGCAGTGGTAGGGGCTGGCTAGCAAGTTTGGAAATCTATATAGGATGGTTAATTTTATGTCAATTTATCTGGGCCATGGAGTGCCTGGATACCTGGTCAAACATTATTCTGGGGACTTCTCTGAGGATGTTTCTGAATGAGATTAACAGTAGACTGAGTAAAGCAGATTCGCCTCCCTAATGTGGGTGGGCCTCATCCATGTAGTTGAAGGGTTGCTACAACAAAAAGGCAGACTGTCCTAGATGTAAGGGAGAATTCTTTCTGCCTGCCTGCCTGCGAGCTGAGACATTGGCTTTTTCCTGCCATTGGACTTGAACTGAAACTTTAGCTGTCCTGGATCTCAGGCCTTGGAACTACACCATCAGCTTCCCACTGCATCGCATATACACATACATAATGAATAGAATGTATATATACCTACACACATTCCATTCCATTGGTTGTGTTTTTCTGGAGAACGCTATCTCATACAAGCATCAGGCCCCTGTGGAATCTCTTCTCCAGGGACACGTGGGCTCTGCTCTGAAGGTCTTCTGCCTGATTCAGTAAGGCCCACCCAGATTATCTAGGATAATCTTCCTCACTAAACATCAACTGGTCATGGGCTACAATCACACCTATAAGATACCTTCCCAGCAACAGCTAGATTCGTGCTTGGCTGGATAGCCAGGTGTGCAGCCTGGCCCAGCCGGCACGAAACTGACCAATGCAGCATGGGCCAAATGGGAAGCCAAGCCCATGGCTACATGTCAGCTCATTTGTTTCTCTAGCAGTCCCATGAGGAAGATTTTTTTAAACTCTTTTTTTTTGCTAGAAGGAAGTGACTGGCCCGGGGTCACACCGTGTTGAGGGAAGGCGTTGGCGTTTGAACCCAGGCTGTTCCCAGCACACACTCTTCCCCACCCGCGGGTCCTGCATCACTGCCTGATCCTCTTCTGCCCTGACACAGCCGGCCCTCTGTGGTAGCTTCTCCTCTCCACTTTAGAAGCAGGTGGAGGCTCAGAGAGGGCCCGTGGGCGCCCTGGTCGCTCAGCCAGGAAGTGGAGAGCTGTTTCACATCCTCTCAGATTCCCCTTCTCGCAACAGCCATCTTCTCGCCTTCCCTTACCTCAGCTGTCCGCCCCAAAGGAAACCACTGACCTTTCAAAAAAAATTTTTTTAATGTTTATTTTTGAGAGACACAGAGAGACAGAACACAAGTGGGGGAGGGGCAGAGAGAGAGGGAGACACAGAATCCAAAGCAGGCTCCGAGCTGAATCCGAGCTGTCAGCACAGAGCCCTATGCAGGGCTCGAACCCACGAACTCTGAGATCATGACCTGAGCCGAAGTGGGACGCTTAACAGACTGAGCCATGCAGGCGCCCCAAAACGCTTACCTTCTGCACCTGAATGCTCTGTGTGACACGGACCCACTCTTTCTCCTGGCTTCAGCATTGTCTTGTCTGAGGAGGGGCAGGGCTCTTTTGGATTGGACATTGGGTGGAGGGTGAGCACAGGGTGGAGCCCAGGGACACCTGTCTCCTGGAGGCTCCTATTCTGGGGCTAGGCCCACTCCTGGGGATGTCCTGGGGCCATCCTGTGGGAGACACCCAGCCAGGACCACAGGGCCTCCAAGTATCTCTGTCACCGGCCTCAGGCTGGACGAGGCCCGAGCTGCCCAGTGGAAAGTGCATTCCTCGGGAGACCAGAGCGCCTTCTGAGACACCAGGCCCCGGAAGGGTCCTGGCTCAGCCAACACCGTGGTCGGTTCTGGCCGCAGTCTAGCCTGCACAGCCCTTCCTGTGGGGACCTCAGTGCCAGGGAGGCGGCCCTGCGAACAATGCCCTGCTCTGTTCTTGGCATGGGAGGGGATGGCTGGTTTAGCCGCACCTCACACCAGCCAGGGATTCAACGCTCCCCTGCTCCCTTCCGCTAACGGGAGCTCTCGGGCCTCAGAGGAAACAGACACCCCACACTTAACTCACCCTCCCAGCTCCCAGACAGGCCACAACTCAGAGGTCAGGAGTTAGAGCCAAAATGCCTTTAGAGGTCCTAGATCCTGCGGCCCAGGGATGGCACCTCAGCAGAGCCGGCCACGAGCACCCAAAACCCCACCCCAACCAATGGGAGCTGCATCTTTGCTCAGACCCTTTGATCAGGTCGCTGGCCTCATCTGGTGGATGAGAAGGGCTCAGAGAGGCTAAGGGCTTGCCTCTGGCCATACAGCTGGGAAGCAGCAGGAATGGAACTTAATCACTGCACCAAAGTGCCCTGTAGACATCCCAAAGGGGTGCCGGGCTGGCTCAGTCGGATGAGCATCTGACTTCAGCTCAGGTCATGATCTCATAGCTCATGAGTCCAAGCCCTGTATTGGGCTCTGTGCTGACAGCTCGGAACCTGGAACCTACTTCGGATTCTGAGTCTTCCTCTCCCTCTTTGCCCCTCCCCCACTCATACTCTGTCTCACTCTCTCTCTCTCAAATATAAACATTAAAAAAAGAAGAAGAAATCCTGAAGTGACCGTGAGTCCTGGGTCTCAGGGTACCCTGCACAGACTTCGGCATGCAGACACACACAGACACGCACACGCACACCTTCCTTAGTAGCCAACCCTGCCAAGGATCCTCTTGGAAAGTCTTGGGGCCCAGTCCCCCAACCCCTCGCCCGGATGGGGCCTCCCTGCCTCCCAAGTCCCCAGTCTGGGCCCAGGAGTCAGGGAAAGTCTTGGGGCCCAGTCCCCCAACCCCTCGCCCGGATGGGGCCTCCCTGCCTCCCAAGTCCCCAGTCTGGGCCCAGGAGTCAGGGTCGCCTTGGCATGTACACGGGTGGAGGGGGAGGTCAGGCCTGCCCTGGGGCTCTCCTCAGCCCCACAGGCCTGCAGGTCAGCTGGACGGCCTCCCCCAACCCTCCCAGGGCCCACAGGCCCCGGGCCAGGCTTGGCTTCCGGAGCCGCCGCCACCTTGGCCGGCTACACCACACATGGTTTCAATCAGCAGCCTGAGGGATGAATGGTGCCTTGTGAGAGCGCCACGGGGCTCACCTCGCACAGGACAGCCAGGTGGGGCACCCTCGGGGAGGCAGGGGTGCAAGGGGGTGCCAGGCGGGGGGTGAACCGGAGTGGGGGGCAGGACTGCCCAGCAGTCAGTCAGGAGCCCGGACCCGTGGTCAGACTCTCTAGGTGAGGTCCCGGCCCGGCCACCCAGAACTCACCAGACATCTCTAGGCCTCGGCTCAGGTCTCTGGGTAAAAGGGAGTAATGAGCCCTTTCAGGGGGGGTGTGAGGATTTGCCAGATGGTGCCCAGCACGCAGTGAGGGGGGGCACACAGTAGGCGCTCTATACCTACCTGTCAGGGACCCAGGGGCAGGAGGCTCACAAACTCGATATAATGGGGAAGGGAGAGGACCCCACTTAGAGCAGGCGACTTCGTTTGTGAAGGCGGAAGGCTGCCATCAAGTGTTTCCACGGGCTGCCTCCTGCCTCCACACCTTGAGGGGGCTTCCAAGGGGGAGCTGGGGAGCAGGCCTCAGGTCCGGAGCGGGGAGGACGCTGCACCCCACATCTGTAGGAGAGGAGAGCGCCGGGGTAGCCAGCACAGTCATAAGGAATGTTTACTGAGTCCTGACTGGAGGCTGCACTCTGTGCCCCCTTCTATTAATGTTTCCATTTTACACACAGTAAAACTATGACTCAGAAAGGGAAAGTGACCAGGCTGCAGCCACACCGCTGGGGAGAGGCCGAGCGAGGTGGCCCCGGGCCCAGGCTCTAGCTTCTACCCCACCTGCTTCATGGGTGTCCGGCACAGGGCACCCCCCACCCAAACGGAGATGAGAGCTCGTCTTCTGAGGGTTTCTAGTAGACAGGGCGAGTGGGGTCCGCGCTTCCTGGGGTCCCTGCTCAGTCTCTTTTCCGGCCCACAGAGCTTCCAGTGACCCAGTCGGGAGGGCCCAACGACCCATGTCCTCTGCCCTGCCTCCCTCCCGCTACCAGGCAGAGCCAGGCACAGAGAAGGGGCCGCAGGGTATTTGAGAATAGAGAGGTGGGAAGGAGGAAGGGGCAAAAAACTCATCACATTTCTCTGTACAGAACTGGTATGCGGGTCCCGTCACCGCTGGGATAACACGCAGACTCCTTACCCCTTGGACAAAGCCCCGTGGACCCTGCAACAGCCTCCAGCTTCGTCACCCCTCCTTCCTCACCACCCCGCTGTCTTCCACCCTGCAGACTAAGACCCTTCAGGTGCCCGGCGGCCCGCAGCTATCCAGCCCTCTTCTGCAGGCTTTGCCCAGGATTTCACTTGCCCAGAACCCTCTCCTTCCCCACGCTGGCTGGCTAGTCCTCCAAACCCCAGCCAACCGAGCACTCTGTGCACCAGGATGCGTGATCTGCCCCACGGGCTCCAGAGCAGCCCCCCAGGCATTTCTGGGAGCAGAGCCCAGGGCTTTGTGGACTTGCTCTGGGATTGGCCCCATATTCAGAATCTAATCTAGAGCTGAGGAGGAAGGAGAAGCATCCTGTCCCCTCGGTTGGAGACGGGACACCACCTTTTCAGACTGGTTTTCTCTTATCCTTTTATTTATTATTTAGAGAGGGAGGGAGAGAGAGAGAGACAGAGAGAGAGAGAGAGGGAAGGAGAGAGCGAGAACATGTACAAGTTGGGGAGGGGCAGAGAGAAAGGGGGAGAGAGAAAGAGACTCCCAAGCAGACTTTCAGTGCAGAGCTCGATGCAGGACTCAAACCCACAAGCTGAGAGATCATGACCTAAGCCGAAGCTGGATGCTCAACTGACTGAGCCACCCAGGCACCCCTCTTATTCCTTTTCTGCCATCTATGGAAACGAGCAGGCTGCCCTCATGTGGACACGGGGTGGGGGTGGGGGGTCAATCGCTGAGCAGTTCATTTCTAGCTCTTAGCCCTTTAGTGGTTCCCTATGCTCCCCCGAGAAATGATTTCTGGAGCACAGTTTAAAGAACAGGCCTTTCTTGCTGCTTTCTGTATAGACAGAATACCCCTCTCGAATAGCACCAGCTCAGCCAGGAGCCAGGTGTGCACATCTCACTGGATGCCCCTAGGCCCCCCTGACCTCCTTGCCCTTCAGTGTGATGGGTCAGTGAGGGCCATTAGAGAAAGCAGCCTTGTAGAAATAACTGTGGACAGTCTTCAAGGGTTAAGCTGCATAAATAGCATGGCTTTGTTTATGATACTAAAAATCTAACATAATGGACATATTCAACCATTAAATAGAGTGTAGTACATTCACAAACTGAACCCCGTGAAGAGGGATTTTTAATGACACCAGGAGATCGTCATAATTTATCACTAAGAGAAAAAACAGCAGATTATGAAACCAAATGTTGGAAGAGGGAGACCAGTCTCTGGGCAGATATGTCAAAGAACCAGGGGCACGTAGGTGGCTCAGTTGGGTGAGTATCCGACTCTTGATTTCAGTTCAGATCATGATCTCATGGTTCATGAGTTCGAGACCCACATTGGGCTCTGCACTGGCAGTGTGGAGCCTCCTTGGGATTCTCTGTCTCCCTTCTCTCTCTGCCCATCCCCCACTCACTTGCTCTCTCCCAAAAATAAATAAGTAAACCTTAGAGAAAGAAGAAGTCATGTTGTAGGGTAAGAGTGTAGACTTGGAAACTAGAAAGCCTGGGTCCAAAAGCAGACAGACTAGAGCCGGGGGACAATCGACAAGTCTCCAAAGCTAAAAGCTAGACGAGCATCATCTCTCAAATAGGAAGGACACTGGTCCCGTGATGTGCCAGGCAGGTAGCACGGTGAGACTGGCACAGACCAAGCATCCAATAAACATTGCAGCCTTTATGATTCCACACACCAAAATGTGGGCAGTACATCTTGCTGTGCTGAGTGATTTTAATTTTCTTAGGATTGGCTTATTTGTATTTTTTAGATTTTCTGAAACAAATGTGAATTCCTTGCATTAATTTAAAAGATACAAACATGACTGCCCAAGGAAGCAGCTGGCTTCCCACCAGCGTGTGGCTGAGGGGACATCATTCACGAGGACGCACAGATGAGATTTTCTGGGAGAAACCGATCTGCTTTTGGTGTCAGGAGACTTTCCTGAGTGCACTGGCTGCCCGTAGGCCTCAAGCCACCGCTGGGTGCCTGACCTCAATGTCCAGTGAGAGGGGAATCGCTGAAATCAACTACGACCCAGCGATATAGCGTGTGGAGGACCATGTGTGAAGGAGTCCCACCAAAGAGTCAGAGGTGTGACCGCAGCGACCAGACCCAGAGGACACCCGTGCTTCAGATTCTGTGCACCTCCTGGTGCCTACAATTCTTTCAGTCTCGTATCACAATAAAAAATGGAGATGACATGACTGGCTACGGTAGAAAAACATGTAATAATAACACGTAAAAATGTGGACAACTTATTACTTATTACGGTTAAGAAGAGATTTGAGAAACAGAATGTCCTTATATTTTCATTTCTACAAAACCAACTTGACACATCAGACAGAAGGGCAAAGCCCTGAAATATGCACTGCGGTTTTCCCGAGTGGTGGGCACAGACATTTTCATTTTCTTCTCATTTGTCTATATGTTCTCAATTTTCCACAATTGACGTCTATAACTTTAGTGATTTTTTTATTAAAAAAGTGTATTTTCTTAAAAGGAAAGATTTGGCCTAAGACTTGGCCCGCATTCCTAGCCTTTGTCTTGCCTCCACTTTGTCCCCTCCCCCATGTGCCTGTTTTCTCACCTGATTTTAATCAGCGCCATCTTGGGGTCCTTTCCGTGTCCCTGAAAAGGGCCCTAAATCCTTGTTGGAGCGAGGCAAGGCAGAAGTCAGGGCCCGGGTCCAGCCTTCTGCTCCCCATCAGTGGTCCCCCACCACCCCACGCTGCCTCCTGGAGTATTGTTCTCATTAGTGGGGACGCAAAGCAGACTCAAAGGCGGAACTATAAACACCAGAGGCAAGGCCCGTAAACAGCTGGGTAACTGCCTCCAGCTTGTGCAGATGGTGCTGGCCTCCTTCACACTAAGGGCCGGATGGGCGCTGGGCTGGCCATGGAGGACTTACCTCTGTCTCCCTCCTTAGACCACAAGCTACTATGAGCCAGGCAGTTAGAAAATTGGTGGGTCAGTCTTTGGTGGGCTTAAATCTACATGAACAGGGGGTATGGGGACCAAGGATCTTCATGGCCCCTGAGCTCCATTACCTGCCGTGGGCCTCAATTTACCTAACTCTAAAATGGGGATGAGAGGAACTAAGAGATTAAATGGGCCTTCTTAGCTCTACCACATCATGCCTAAATGTATATACCAGAACTAAATGCCTATAATATACCTAACTGTAATATAATAAAAATATATACCATGTGATAACATAAACACATGCTACAATAAAATTATCTGCAATATAACCTATACATCATATTCTATATTACTGCATCATATTCTTCAATCTTGTATTTCTATTTTATTGAATGACCATCTATGGATATCTGTGATCAGAGAGTATATAGAGGCAAGCCAGGAAGACTTCCTGTATGAAGAGAGATTTCAGAGCTGTGGATTTGACAGGCAGAGGAAACAAGCCTCCAAAAATGTCATAATGGAGCAGAAGGGAGAGTCTTGAAAGAGAAGAGATGTACAGTAGTATTTAGGATGTCATCTGGGGCAGGGATCCATGTCTGTCTTCTATCCTGGAAGCACCCTGCCTGGGGCTGTAGAGGACAGGAAGAAAACACGCCGGATTCAAATGACCAAGACTTGCTGGCTGTGAGAAGCCCGCTGACTCAGTCAAAGCGGGGGCGCAGAGACTCAGAGCACAGTGAAGGGAGGCTTTAATGAACATTCTTGCTAGAGCAGGTGTCTGATGGAGAGGCACACCTGGGGGCGGTTACAGCAGGCAATTTATCTCCTAGCGTGCAAGTCCCTCCCCTGATTCCCCATTGGCTGAACGCTGCAGAGGTTACAGCCTTATCCGGAAGTGGCCTATGCCTGCTCAAGGCCAAAAAGTAGTCTGATTGGAACAAATGTACATTCCTTGAAGTGATGCAGAGACGTCAGTTCTTTGGCACATGCTCATTACAAAGCCTGCAAAAAATAAGCCCACGAAATGGAGAGGGGAAGGAGAACCAGGAAATGAAGGCATGAACTTAAGGGTTTGGGACTCCCTTGTGTGTGTGTGCTGGTGGTGTGGGGGTGGGAGGGTGTTGTACATATTTCCAATAGGTTGTAAACCTATTGGTAATTAGACAGTACAGCTTTTATCTGGTATTTCTGAAAATGAACCCTCTCCCTTACTGCTCACACCGGCCTCTGATTACACAACAAACTCTGGGGAACTTGGTAAAGCACAGCTTCCTGGGCCCTTCCCAGAGTTCCTGAGTCAGAATCTGGAGCAGCAGGGCCAGGCGTTTGAATTTTAAATTGCTCGGGTGATGCTGAGGCAAGAAGTGCCCATGTCTGGCACAGGTGGATGTCTGGGAGCCCATGGCCCAGGGCTGCTAGTGGCTGTGGACCGAAGGTGGAGTGCAGATAGATTCCCCTAGCCTGCTCTATGCCCGAGCAGGCACAATAGAGCCCAGTGGGCTTCAGGCTGTGGGGTCTCGCAGAGGATCTCGCTGTGTGATCCTGGCAGAGCTATGTACCCTTTCTGAACCTCAGATGCCTCACCTATATAATGGGAATGATACGAATACTTACCTCACAGGGTCGTCACGAGGATGAAAAGAGGTAGTCCTGAACAAGCAGGGGGCCTGCCTGACCCAGGGAGAAATGCTTTGTAGTATTCATGTAATTTAACTTATTGATATTATTATTTATAATAGTATTAGCCCACCTCCATTGACCACCAGCCCAGCCTTCTGCGGAGACATTCTCACACTCTAGCTAAGAGAAGCTGGGGTGATACTGCCCCTAGGTGGACACATTCTAGACTGCACCGGATAAGTCCCCCACTGGAGAGTGAGTCAAAATACAAGCTCCATTTTCTTCCCCTTTACCTATAGATACTTGGGCGTGAACTTAAGAAAAATCACAGACTCTTACAATAATTAAAATCAGGACGCAGAATATTGATCCAATACTACGATCCAATCCATACAGTCCATACTCATATATGCCAGCTGTCCCTCCGGTGTCCTTTATAGCTGATTGTTTCCTGGTCCAGGTCATACGTGGCATGGCATGTGATTACCAGACGTCTTTTGTTTCTTTTCATTCTGGACCATTGCTCAGCCTTTATAGTTCATGACCATGACAATTTTAGAGTTCAGGCTGGTTATTTTGCAAACTGTCTCTCAGCAGAGATGTATCTGCTGGCTGGTCTCGTGCTATGCTTTTATCAGAAATCTCACAGGTGTCCAGCTGCCTCCGTCTCATACCATGTCCGCTGTCTGGTGCTGCTGATGGGGGCTCTAACTCCCCCAACTGTTAGCATGTGCACGCTGGGCTCGCAGGGCTAGAGGCTGAAGGCAAGTCTCACGGCTAGTCAGGACCCTCAGCTCAGGATCCTGACAAGTGCTGTGGCAAAGCGAGAACTTCCTCCTACTGCCCGGGGCTCCAATGGGGGCCTCACGACTGGGTCAAGGCCAGCCGTGTGGCCTTCATGGCATCATCCTTACAAGCCCCCTTTCTATGTTCCCATTTTCCTTCCACAAATGACACACAAATGTCCTATCTTTATTTTTTTGATTTATTTATTTTGAGAGAGTGAAAGAGCATGTGCACACAGAAGGGGCAGAGAGAGGGAGGGAGAGAGAGAGAGAGAGAGAGAGAGAATCCCAAGCAGGCTCTGCACCATCATCATGGATTTCAGCAGGACTTGAACTCACAAACCGTGAGATCATGACATGAGCCGAAGTCGGACACCTAACCAACTGAGGGACCCAGGTGCCCTGTCTTATCTTTGTTTTTTTAAAAAGTGTTGGGGTGTCTGGGTGGCTCAGTTAGTTAAGCATCCGACTTCAGTTCAGGTCATGATCTCACAGTTCATGGGTTCAAGCCCCGCATCGGGCTCTGTGCTGACAGCTCAGAGCCTGGAGCCTGCTTCAGATTCTGTGTCTCCCTCTCTCTGCCCCTCCTCCGCTCACTCTCTGTCTCTCTCAAAATAAAATAAAGACATAAAATTTGTTTTTAATAATAGAAAATAAAAAGTGTTGCCGCCAAAGTTAAAGTCCCCTTTGAACATTCCCCCTCTTCCCAGTTTTTCCCTCTTCCAAAAGTAACCAGTTTCCAGTTTGATGTGAGAGCTGGGAAAAATGTTTCCCAGGAAAAATATACACTATGCAGCATTCTTTCCAAAAAAAACCCAGTCATGCTATAGGCCAGTCTCATAGGAATTTTCCTGGCAGGACTTGGAAGACTGAGCTAATTATTTTCAGCTGCATCATCATGGTCCTGCTGTCCCGCCGGTGGTGTGGAGACTCTAGAAGCTACTTAGCTGATCCCCTATGGATGGACACTTAGGTTGTTTCCAGTATTCTGCTATTATGAAGCACACTGCTCTACCCACCTGATCCAGGGCCTCTCTGAAGGACGTGCCTACTTTGGGGAGCCCAGACTGTATCAGATTCCCTGGACTCCTCCTCAATTAAGGGATGAGGAGGGTCTAATGTGCCTTTATTCACCCAACCTATTAGAAATGCAGAATCTTGAGGGGCGCCTGGGTGGCTCCGTCGGCTGAGTGTACAACTCATGATTTCGGCTCAGTTTATAATCCCAGGGTGATGGGATCGAGCCCTGCCTTGGGCTCTGTACTGAGCATGGAGCCTGCTTAAGATTTTCTCTCTCTCTCGGAGGGCACTTGTGGGGATGAGCACTGGGTGTTATATGGAAACCAATTTGACAATAAACTATTTGTAAAAAAAAAAAAAAAAAAAGATTTTCTCTCTCTCTGCCCCCACTCTCTCTCTATGTATAAATTGAAAAAGTAAATAATAAAGAAATGCAGATTCTTGGGACCTCTAAGAGCAGCTGGGTTGGATTTTCACAATGTGTTTCAAGGAATTTTAGGGTCCAAGACAGTATGGGGGACAGAGAAGAGGAATTAGCTGGTGAGTCTGGACCCTGACCCCACTCCAACCAGAGCGCCCCTGCTTTTCAATTTCAATTTTCTTTTAAAAATGAATATTAGCTATTTTAAAATCCCACAGTCTCTGCTGTAGCCTGACCCCTTCACCTGCACAGGGCTCCTTTCTGCATCACACGTTCCGGAACTTCTCCCATTCATGCAGCCGCCAGCCGCGGACTGCTGGTGATGCCACACGGCCCCTAACGAGCTCCCGGCTGACAAACTGCAAGGGTCCCTGCAGGTGCCACCCTCGTGCCTGGAGGCTGGCATTTTGGTATGTTCCCAGCTGTGCCCTTGTACGCCCCTCGACAGCCGTCCACGTTCCGGTGGACCTTCTCCGGCTCGCACTCAATGGCCTGTTTCAGTGTTCCCAAATCTTCCTGTGTATCAGGGGGTTAAAATGCATGCTGCTGGGTCCCCCTCCCAAAGGTTCTGAAAGAGTGGATTTCGGGGAGCCCAGGAAGGTACATTGTTTTAAAGCTTCACAGGGGGGTCTCAGGGGAGCAGGTCCAGAGCCCCATGTTGCAGACGGCGGGTGGGGGCCTCTCTCAAGCTTGGCGCCCAGTCAGTCTGGAGGGCTAGAGAATCATGTGTTTTAACCACAGTTTGGTTAAACTGTGGGAATTGCTGAACTGATTAGAATCCATAGGACTCATCGATCAAGCCAGGGTTTCTGAAGGGGGGGGGTGCCTCGGTGTGCTGGACGTTACAAGGCGGATGGCTGGGCCCCACACCACATCTGCCAGAAATGACTCTCTGGGAGAGTGACCTGGGGATCTGGATTTTAAGCGAGTTCTCCAGGAACAGACAGTGAGTCCAACCTCCTCCAAGTCCCTCAGGGATGAGGGCAACAGGATTGAAGAGTGGAATGACTGATCACCAGTCACCATACGCAGGGGTGGCCACACTGGCTGTGGTGCAGGTCCCTATCTCCACCCCTCCCCCGCGGGCCTTTCAAAAAGCTCAGAGGGACAGACAGACATGACCAGCGCATACAAATAGAACCCCACTTTATTAGCAGTTAGTTCGAGATTGTACATTAATGGAGGAAGGTTCCCGCTTTTAACACAACCCAAAACGGCTGGTTCGAGAGCCCTGATCAGGTGAGCTGGGTAGCATCCCCTCTCCCCCTCTCCCCCCCAACAAGGGAAGGAAACCTCTGTCTGCTCCCCTGGCGTGCCCCCCACCCTCTCCAGTCAGCCCTCTCCTCTCCCCAGGAAATGACATGAATTTCATGCACAAATTACACAAGGAGCCCTCTTGCTTATAATAAAAGCTAGCACAGTCATAGAAAACCCTCTCCTCCTTCATTCCCCTCAAGGGCCAGAGAGACGAAGGAAAGAGGGAGGGAACAACTTATTAGGATAAAACACAGCCAGAGTCTCCCCAGGCCCTTGACACTGACCCTTCACAAAGCCCATGCCCGTCCCCTGTGGGAACTACAAAAACCTCTGGCTGTCCGAGCTGGCNGACCTGCTTCCTTCTCTGACATTTGAAAACCCCTGCGCATGCTGTAAATGGGGAAATTGAGGCCCTGGGAGGAAAGCTGTCACGCAGCTACTAAATGCACCCAGTTGGGACAAAATTTCACATCTCCTGCCTCCAGCCCAGTGCTCTTCTCCTCACACCACAACTGGGCAGTTCCCCAGCTGGGCCCGTCCTGGTGTATCCCAGGGGCCTGGCTCTGCTCCAGTGCACACAGACCGTGGCCCTCTGGGAAGTAAACACCAGGAGGCCACAAAACAGAGAGAGAGAGAGAGAGAGAGAGAGAGAGAGATGCTATTTGGTGCCCTGTGGTCCATCGCCGGGATCAGAGGGGGTAGCACAGGGTCTTCTGAGCCAGAGAAATTTCCTCCCCAGCGAGCCCAGGCTCCTCCCCGTAGTCCTCCCCCTGGACTGCAATGGTCACCCCCCTTCCCTTCCCCTGGGCTCCTGGAACTCCACCCGGCCCTTCTGCTGGGTTGGCACTTGGTGCAGGCAGCAGTAGAGGGGCATCTCAGGCTGGAGTGAAGTTGTCACATCAGCACAAAAGGCAAAACTTCCGACAGCCTGAATTACCCTTGACAGCGCAGGGGCTGGAGGACCGTGTTCTGTAACACCACAAAGAAACGATCAGACAGATCTAGAATGTGGGACCTCGATGGGGCGGAAGGCCCGCTCGCCTCAGAAATAATGGCATTATAAAAAATCAAAGTGAGCAGAGAGAGGATTTTTCAGCATTCCAAGGGACTGAACAAAAGCCATGGTTACAAGATGCAGTGAGTGTGTGCACCTTGACAGGATCCTGATTCCCCAACCGGGTACGAGTTACTTGGGGGACAGTGAACGCAGACCAAACAGCAGATGCTCTTAGGACATTGCTGCGGTCTTCAGTGTGAAACAGGCCAATATGGAGGACAGCGTCCTAACTCGGAGGGGACGCAGGCGGAAGCACGTGGTAAAGTCTCATGACATTTGCAACTTACTTTTGAACAAATTCAGAAAAACATATATGTAGACAGAGAGAGAACAAGTGTGACAAGATGTTCACTTTAAACCTGGTTGGAGGGTCATGGGTGTTCAAATTAAAATAATCGGTGAAACATGTTTTCACTTGCTCCGTCACCAACAAACCCGTGGGGACGCCTCCCTATGGAGACCACCAATCTCTGGGGATCAGCCTCGTTTCCCTCCACTGGGAATAGATCACGGCTCCCTCCGCTGGGCCCCCAAGGCGCTGGCCACGTCGACTCACGGGCTTGGAAGGGGGCCATCTTTAAACTTCAGGTTCATCCTCCAAGCCCAAGATGCCTGCACCACGGGGGGCTCTAGAACACCTAGGGACTCGGGCAGCCGCGCGTGACCCTCACACCTGTGCCCACCTCCCGCCAAGGCTCAGGGGGGGTAGGGCAGAATGGATGGTGGAGTCAGCTACATGACCTGAGCTGTTTCTCTCTCTCTCTCTCTCTATTTTGATTTTGTGGCCCAACACAGTGAATTAGCGAACATTAGAGATGCTGAGATGCTGTACCCATTTGCTCCTCTCACGTGCGGGATCTGTGTGCTCAGCGGCTGAGAGCCCCTAGAGGGATTTATCTGCCCCTCCCCCCAGTAGCCACAGGTCCTGGCAGTGGGTCCACAAGAAAGATTCATTATAGCAGGAAGGGAAGTAGCAGTGACCAGACAGACCTAGAACACATGGCAGGTCAAGTCCCTAGCCTTCCAGAAGAGCCCGGACAAAAACTCTCCGATATTTCCTCCGCTCCCACAGGGTCCCACAGGGTCCCACAGGGCCTCGACACTGCCCGCTCCTTCCTGGAGCCAGAGGCAGAGGGAAACGGGGCTGCCTGCCCACCAGGCCTTCTGAGCTCCCAGAGGCAGGGGCAGGCGTCTAGACACAGAGGGTAGATTTCAGCACGTGGAAGCTGTAAGGTCCTTACGGGCCCAGAGCTTCCCCCAGGGGGAAGGGGGACCTGGGGGGACAGGGAGGCCTGGGGTCTGCACTACGGAAGACCCCATTCTGAGAGTCTAGGCTGGATCCCAGGCTCAAAGGCCCCGAGAAGAAGCGTGATGGGAAGGCTTCTCTCGCAGGGCAGTGAACCCACACGTGGCCATTCTGCCGAGAAGCCACCCAGTGAAGAATTTGAGGGGAGGGGACAGGTTCAGGGATCAGTCAGACCCAGCCCCCCGCACACTGGGGAAAGGACCCTCTTAGGGAGAGTGAGGCAGGACTGCAAATGCAGATCAGGGACTGAGAAGGCTCAAAGGCACCCTGGCTGGGAAGGAGTGGTTTGTCCCCTATCCTGGAATGACCACGGGTGTGACTGAGGGTGGGACAGGAACCTGGCACAGAGTAGGGTCCCAAGGATGGGCTCAGAGGCAGTGTGGCGTTGGAAGAAGAGCACTGGACTCGGAATCGGGAGCCTAGGATGCAGTTCTCAGCTCTGCCTGCACCCAGTTCTGAGACATGGGTCAAGGAGGCTGCCTCTCCTTTCTGGGCCTGTTTCCATACCATCAAAGGACCCTTCCAGCCCCAAGATGCTAGAGGCTTCCGAACAGGACGAGGCTCTCCAGAAAGGGTTTCCTGGAGGTGGGCTGGAAGCGGACCTGGCAGTGGGAGGGGCTGGGGACAGGCGCCCAGCCTTCGTCACTTCACATTGTTAAAGAAGGGGGTAGGAGCAGGCCCAAACCAGAAGACAGCCCTGAGATCCCATGGTCTGTGGGGGGCCTGGAGACCGTTCAGAGGGTCACAGAGGGCCGCCCGGCTCCCAGGGCAGCTCCCAACCTAGCACCATGTGAGGGGGAGGGGACAGGCTGGCCTTCGGCCTCCCAGCCACCCTCTCCAGCCCAGCTGTTGCCTTTGGCCAGAATTCCTCCAGGGTCCCTGAGCTTCAGGAAGCCAGGTTTCCTGGGGGGAATAGGTGTTCCCTGTTCATCTCCCTGCCACCTCCGTTCCCGTAGCCCCAGGGCAACCATGCCACTCGGGGAGGGAGCAGAGACCTCTCCAAGGGACACCTCCAAACTGTCTCCTGGAGGCCCCAACACATGAGGACATGCCCCCCTCCTCCCTTCCGTCTCATTCCCTAGCACTGAGATGTGACACTGGGGCTTGCCACCATTTTGTATGACTGAATTAAAAATAAACCCAACCAAAAAAAATATAATATATATATATATATACACATTATATATATATATAACACAGTGCGACCCCAGCACCCAGGGTATAAACTCTGGCACCAAGAGAAAAACAAAATATTAAAATACTTTAGCTTCTTAGTATTCGGGAAGGGGGGTTAGGGGGTCTCTAGGAGCCCTTGGCCACAGGTAGCTGGGGCAAAGCCATGGATAGCAGTCTGACCCACTCTGCCCAGTGTCTGCCAGGGGCCAAGGTCGGGCGGGGCGTGGGGACAGCATATGTACAATGGGACATGTATACTGGCAGACTCCTGAACCGCCTCAGTCTTTTACCACAGGAAACACCACACGTCATATCCCAGGGTGAGGAACGGGGGTAGGGAGGCCTGGGTCTCTGGGTCCAAATGGCACAGCAGTGCCCCAGGGTCCTGAAGAGGCCCCAAGCACTGGGTGGATACTGTTAGGAATCAGCGATTCTTTACCTCAAAGGGAAGGTGAGATGTGAAGGTGGTAACCAGAATGTGTGTGGAGGTCCAGAGGTCTCTTGAGGTGGCCACCCCCACATCCAGCCTAGTGACTCTGGGTCCCCGGCTGACCCCTCTGAAGTGCCTGGCTCAAAACAGTCAGGGAACCATCCAGTCTCTCTCCCTGGTTTGGCAAAAGGCCCCGCTGGGCTCTTCTCCCTAGTGTCTGGAGGAACAGGGAAAATATGGCAGCTAATACTGAGGGAATACCCTGCCCGGGGCAGGGAGTGATGGGATGAAGGGGAGGGTAGAACACAGTGAGGGACAGAAAAGAGTCTCACAGACTCCCTCCTCCCAGGAAGTGGCCTCCCCCCGACAGGAAGTGGCCTCTCCCGGACAGGAAGTGGCCTCCCCACGGAAGGCTGTGAACAGAATGGACCCCCGGTGGCTAGGGAGGTCCTGGAGGCCACAGACCCAGCCCGGGATGCTCTGAGGGGCCTGCGGACCCGCCCGGGCTCTTCTCCTGGCCCTGCCGGGGCCTCAGCCGAGTATTGCTCATACGTGCTTGGCCAGCCCGGGCCCAGCTCCCCACTGCGCAGGTCAGTCTGGCTCAGCGTGCGGCAGGCCGTGCAGGCCGTCTCGAACGTTGCGTCTGGCGGAGGTGGCCGCGGCTACCTGGTGTTCTGGAGATCCTCCCGCAGCCAGGTGGGCAGTGTCTGGCCCATCTTGTACAGCAGCTTGGACAGCTCGACGTTGTGGTCCCGGTAATAGTCCTTCAGGAAGGCGCGGGACTGGAACAGGAAGGAGAGAGGGGCCGGGTCTCAGTGATGCGCTGATTCAAGAGGGGTCCCCCACCCCCCACCCCCACTCTGTCAGCGTCAACCCACACGCGGATGACTTGTACGCTGTCTTCCTCAAAACGGCAGCTTCCAAAAGCAAACTCCTAGAGAGCAGGCCACCAAAATACAGTGCACAAGGTCACAATTCTTGTGATGGGGGAAAAGGGAGAATTGATTAAATAACCGGGGCAACAGAGAGTCCGTCACAGCGTGTGACCTTTCCCTTCATCCTTTGGACATGCCATTCTCTCCTGCGAGAACAGCCATTCCTCGGCCTGGGTCCACATGTCGCCCCTTGTTGCAGGCCCAACTCCAGAGACCCTCCCCTCCCTTACCCCCCCCGTCAACGTCCAGTGGCATCTCGTGTTCTGAATTCCCACCGCACTTGCGTGCAGCTCTCTTACTGCATGAAGCACCTGCCCCCTTTTTTATTGGTGTGTGGGACTCCTCTCCCTCCCAGACTAGGAGTCCCTTGAAGGCAAAGCACATGTCTGAATCATCCTCAAAGCCCAGGGCACTCCGCCTGGTGATAAATACTCACTTGACCAAATCAGTTCTGACCCACCACGTCCTAGCTTATAGTTCCTCCTTTTAAGAACACTATCTGGGGCGCCTGGGTGGCTTAGTCGGTTAGGCGTCCGACTTTCGCTTAGGTCATGATCTCGCGGTTCGTGGGTTTGAGCCCCGCGTCGGGCTCTGTGCTGACTGCCAGCTCAGAGCCTGGAGCCTGTTTCAGTCTGTGACTCCCTCTCTCTCTGACCCTCCCCTGCTCACGCTGTCTCTCTCTCTCTCTCTCCTAGAAATAAATAAAACATTAAAAAAAAAAAAAAAGAACACCATCTAAGGGGTGCCTGGGTGGCTCAGTCGGTTAAGCATCTGATTCTTCCTATTGGCTCAGGTTACGATCTCACTGTTTGCAGGATCTAGCCCGGCATCAGGCTCTGGGCTGACAGTGTGGAGCCTGCTTGGGATGATCTCTCTCCTCTCTCTCTCTCTCTGCCCCTCTCCCTTCTCTCTCTCTCAACATAAATTAAAAAAAAAAAAAAAAAGAACACCATTCAAGAAATACCAAGGCCATTAGGGTGCCAAGTGCATGGTAAAGTGGGGAGGGGATCCCTGCCAGTTAGGGACCCCCTCCAGTTATCCGGCTGCCTAGGCAGTGTGTCCACTTACATCCAGGTCCATCTCTGGGTATTTCCGGCCTTTGCTTTTGCCCAGACACTTGGTTTTTCCTCCTTCAAGCAGCTGGCACCAAAATCCTTTCTTTGGATCAAACCTGTGGAGTTGGGGAAAGCCTCTGGATGGGAGCTGGCCCAGCCCATCCCCTTCCCACCTGAAGGCCATGTTCACAGACCTTAGGAGGGGAGGAGCCTAGACCATGAAACCCACTACCCTAAGCCCACTCTGGAACCCACAGGTGGATAGATGCGTGGGTCTGGTGTTTGCATCTGCTGCCCCGGGTTCTGCCCCCAGGCTACACTCAACGTCCCTGCCCCTTCTTCCCAGCAGAAGGCAACTCCCGTGCTCTGAATCTTCTGTCCTGGTGGGGCGGCATGAGTCCGCCCCTCCAGCAACCCATAACAGAATTCCAGAGATTCCTGGGACATCTTTTTCTGAGCCTTCACCTACTCAGGGCTGAGCAGCTTTTTTCACCCAAGAACCCAACAGGGAAAACAAGGTTAGTGGGGGTTTTTTGTTGTATTTAAGCATGTCCAGCACTGAGAAGGTCTGGCTTTTGGAGCAAATTTCAGAAATGACAGGGCAAGACTGCCTTCAGGATTCGAAGTCATGCTGGGCCTTCAGAGGCTTTTTGGGGGCGATGAGATCTGAAGCTGCCAAGGGGAGGGGAGGAGGCACACTGGCATCAGAACTCAACCCCAGATCAGGAACCGTTAGGAGCTCCTTGGGTGTGAGAAGAGCCGGAAAACAGAATTCACACTTGGCAGGTGAGGGAGACGGATTTCTGGATGGGTCACAGGGTAGGCATAAAGGAGGAAGACGATGCTGGTGAAGATGAAGATGAGTTCTGAGTATCAGGACATGCCAGGCACTGAGCTAAGAGCTCTGCATTCAATACAGTGACCCCTGGGTGGTAGGGATTGTCACTTTTATCTCCAATTTACAGAGGAGGAAAGTGAGGTTTGAAGGAGTGCAGACACTTGTCCAAGGTCATACAGCTCAAGAAGCAATGGGCCTGGGACCCTAACGTAGGCACCTCTGGTGCCACAGCCCGTACCCATAGCCGCCATTCCTGCCTGCCTGAAGGTGGAGAACTACTTCTCTTCTTCACCTTCAACTTCCAAGACAGTGAGAAGAGAACGTTCTTGCTACATGACCTTCCCAAAATGGTAGCCAGACATGGTGACTTCATTCTGCCCTCTCTTGAGACTCCCTCCCACCCCCATCCGGCTGCGTGAGTCACTTGTCTGGGACACAGCACTAGGGGACACGACTCCCCATCCCTGAGCTCTTGCAACACAGACTGGCACCTACTCAGTCTGGGGAGGGCATTCTCAGTGCACTTGTGCCAGGTTCTGAGTGAGTGAGATTACTAGTTGTCAACAATACTTATGGTTTCCGTTTGTAATTAAATCAAAATCTAATGCTAAGAAACTCTTACAGGGAACTGGGGCTGTTCAGTGGTAGTCTAACTTACTTCAAAAAAGATTTTGAAAATGTTCAGCACAGACTGACAAGAAAACCCCAGGGTTGGGACTGACCAGAGTAGAACATATTTATCACCTCCGTTTTTCTTGAGTTGATACTTTTATTAATATGACCCACGTCATATTAATATTAGCTTTTCTGCTAGACAGCTACCAAGGATATGCACACTTTCTAACACTTGGCTATAACTCGAATTAATTTGTGTCTCTTCCATAATCATTCAAGCCTTTGGCTGTTTGGTCCAGGTGTCTGCTCAGAAAAATCACCCTAGTGAAAAGCCAAGGCAACACTCACGCCAAGGTTTTGTGGTAGTCAATAGTGTTGGTCACCCCAAGGAACTTTTGCACTGTGTCCATCACTTTGGCGGGTTCTGTTCGCAACAGTTTGCCATCCAAGACCAGAATCTGGGAGGGAAAGAAGAGGGAGAACAGGGGGATGATATGAATGTGTGTTTACTCCAGGGGCAGACAGGTTCCCAGCCTTCTGGTCGCAGCAGCCACTCACAAGCTGGGGACTCTGCGCTCTGTGGCCTCTGCCTCGTCTTCCCCTTGGGAATGGCAGGGAACCCCATGCCTCAGTCGCCTACAGTCCAACTCTGTGCCAGGTTCCCTGGACTGATGTCATCCTCTCCTAGAGATGAAGCCATCTCCCGAGCACAGCCTGCCCCTCACAACCCTCACCTCTCTGCCCCTCCCCAGGCCTCCAGCCCGAAGCCCTTCTCCTGTGATCCGGCCCTGCCTCCCTTTCCCACCAGGCTCCCTTACCGCACCATATCCCTCCCCTCCTCCCAGGAGGGTAGCCCTACCCTGGGACTTTCGGGGTCCCCTCAGGGACATAGAGCCCCTTGTGATGGGACAAGGGCTCAGGAAATTCTCACCCATCAGCCTTGGGACAAACAAAAATGACAAGACATTGGAGGCTCTCCTCCAGCCACAAGCCGGTATGGTGAGTGCCCTCCCAAGGGCGGGGCTGGGCAGCTACCTGGTTGGCGTGAAAGGCGCTGAGCCAGCGCTCGATGTGGGTGGCGTACCAGCCGGGGACCAGGCAGCGGCTCTGAAGGGCACGCAGCTTCGTGGACGCGTCAGGCCCCGCCGTGATCACCTCGTGAAAGGTGTACTTCAGGGCCACTGGGTCATCGTGGGCTCGCTGGTGCTGTGGGCAAAGGACGGGGGTCAGAAGGTCGCGTGAAGGCCACAAAGGAGGCGGCGTTCTTGGGGCAGCCGCCGAGAGGTGGCCAGAAGACCCTGGGCTGGAGCCAGGGTTCAAGTTCTGGCTCTGCCTCTCACTGCTCTCCAAGCTGGGGAACACATGGCCCCTTGGAGCCCCAGTTTTCCCATCTTTGCAAGACGGGAGCTGGACTAGATTGGAGCTTCCAAGTGTTGGTCTCCCGCTCACCACCTGTCCGATGTCCGCCGTGTCCACAAACCGCGTGCATGTGCCAATGTCAATGCCCTTGTGATTTACATCCACTCATCTTCCTTATTCACATAAATCTATTCCAGCATAAAAGTCACTAATGCCTCCATATATAGAAGACCAGAATCAGTTATCACATAAAGAAGGTAATCATGGGGCGCGTGGGTGGCTTAGTCGGTTAAGCGTCTGACTTTGGCTCAGGTCATGATCTGGCGGTTTGTGGGTTGGAGCCCCGCGTCCAGCTCTGTGCTGACTGCCAGCTCAGAGCCTGGAGCCTGTTTCAGAGTCTGTGTCTCCCTCTCTCTCTGACCCTCCCCTGCTCATGCTCTCTCTCTCTCTGTCTCTCAATAATAAATAAACGTTAAAAATTTTTTAAAAAGGTGATTATTCATAAAACCAATAAAAATAAAGTGGTGTTCTCAAGTGCCAGTCAGATGCATGTCTGCTACAGGCGCTGAGCCCAAAGCTTGCACTCTCTGTTGAAAACAGAGCTTCGCAGTGTTAGGAAGGGCTTAGGAGCCATTGACACCAAATTGAAAATGTCTCCTTTATGGAAATCACAAGGTGTTAGGGACTGAATATTTGTGTTCCCTCCCTCAAATTCATATATTGAAGCTCTACCCCCTGAAAGTTGGTATTTGGAGATGGGACCTTCCGGAGGTAATTAGGGTGAGATGAGGTCATGAGGGTGGGGCCGCCATGATGAGGTTAGTGCCCTTATAAGTAACATCAGAGAACGCTCCCCCCCTCTCCCTCTCTCTCTCTCTTCCTCTCTTTCTCTCTCCCTCCCTCCTCTCTCCCCCCTTCTCCCTTTCCCTCCTTCCCTCTCTCTCCTTCCCTCCTTCTCTCCCCATCCCACTCCCTCCCTCCCTCTCCCTCTCTCCCTCTCCCTCCTTTTCTCTCTCCTTCCCTCTCTCTCTTCCTCCCTCCCTCTCAGTCTCCCTCTCTCTCCTTCCCTCCTTCTCTCCCTCCCTCTCCCTCTCCTCTCTCTCCCTCCCTCCTTCTCTCTCTCTCTCTCTCCCCCACTGACTCTGCCCTGTGAGGACACAGTGAGAAGGTGACTATCTAAGAGGAGGAAGGGCACTCTCACCAGGAACTGACTCTGCCAGCCTCCAGGACTGTAAGAAACACATTCTGTTGTTCAGGCCCCCAGTCCGTGATACTGGGTTGTGGCTGCCCGAACAGACTAAGGCAGGCTTGCGAAAGAATCACAAAGGTTTGAACCACCTAAAACAATGTCCTGGGGCCATCAGCATCCAGACACCGGGAAACTGCCCACTGTAGGTAACTCTCAGGAGCCCCCCACACCCCGCACCCCGCACTGAGGCTCAGACACATCTCAGGGTGGGGAGTGAGAGAAAGGGTCCCTGTGGGACCAGAGCAGGGCCTGCACCTGCCGACTCTGTGGACACACTGAAGCCCCAGAGAGGAAGTGGCTGGAGACACCCGGGTGGACAGGCTCTGAGAGAGGCAGGGAGCCGCTGCAAGTGGCCAAGCCTGAGGAGGCCTTCCTGGACCAGCTGGTGAACACCGCCCCCATACCCTGACACTGGGTCATTATCCCAGGAAGACTGGCAGGCAGCAGAGGAAACCCTCAAAGGCTCAAGTCTCAGCTTTTCTGTAAGCCTAGTGGAATGGTGCTCCAAAAAAACTGTTAGGTCACTGAAGTTACAGAAAGTTCTAGCTGTTCCATAGTCAAGTAGGAAGTAGGAGCCCAACCCTCTCTATTGCAGACAGCAGCAGGGTAAATTCCTTACCTGCTCAGGTGTTTGCATCCTCGACCATGAATGGAGACCCCTACGCCTTATCCTTCTCTGAATCCCCACCCCCCACCTGGCGTAGTGCCCAGTGAGGGGGCCAGTTAGTATGGTCACTGCTCACTGAATCGGTCTCATCTGGGTGGAGCCAGCTTCCACATCTTATTGGTCAGAATCAGAGTCAGGAGCGGCGATGGAGCTGGGAGGCTGGGTAGGCCTTGTGGATTTCTGCCCGTTCCCTCTACGAGGCCAGAAGCACTGTGGAGGGGCTCCATTCCTGCCCGCCACCCCATTCCTAGCTTGGGCCTGACACATGGCAGGCGTGAACTCCGTATCTGCTGAACGAATGCGTGAGTGGCGGAGTGGTAGGCAGAGCCCCGTGCCCCTCAGTCAGGGCTCCGCCCCAGCCCCGGCTCACCTGGTACCAGGAATAGGCCCGGTCCGCTGGGTTGATAAGGATGGTCAGGACCTTGGCCTTGGGCAACAGAGCGGCTGCCCGCCGGGGCGCCACTTCCGAATCAAAGTAGTTGGCGCTCTTCTCAAAGTAGAAGTCGGAGGTGGTGTTGGAGGGGATAGGGAAGAACTCCATGTACCTGTGGGGTTCAGAGAGAAGAGCCCACAGGCAAGAGTCATGAGGAGGGGCAGAGGGTGCAGCATGAGAGGCTGGGGGGAGGGTCCCCGGGGGTAGAACTTCAAAGAGCAAGCAGGGCACATTGATCCCATGGACTCGCTTTGGGAGGGATCCTGTGTAGACGGCCACCCGGCAGTCTCCCTTTTGTGAGTCCATTCCTTTTCAAGGGGGACCTGGGAGTCAGGAGGATATGAAGACTTACGGAAGCCACATGGGTTGGGAGGCATGGGATGGGTGGGGGTCGTGTCTTTGAATCTAAACAAGATGCTCACAGTTCAACCGACAGGGCCCTAACTCCCCTTGCCTCCAGGGGGCGAGCTGGGACCCTCCGACCCCAGGAAGGGCCAGCATGGGCCCGAGGAATGCCCTCCGCCACCTCCAGAGTCCGGGGTTTCTTTCCTGACCTAGCGTGGCACTTTCTAGGCTGCCACTGTGGACCAGGAGACAAAGGGAGGGGGAGTGTCTCCTCCTCCTAGCCACACCCCTCCCGGCCTCACATGGGTCAGTCTGATGGCTTTCCAGAGAAAGCTCCCATAGCCAGACTGACGTCCACGCCAGCCCTTTGGGACCAGCTCTGGGTTGAGGACAACTTGGAAAACTAAATGAACACTCCAGACCCTCCCAGGGGCATCTACTCATGCAAAATAGAAGAACAAACACAGGGGTCCCTAGGTGGCTCAGTTGGTTAAGGATCCGACTCTTGATTTCAGCTCACGTCATGATCTCACAGTTTGTGAGGTCCAGCCCCACGTCGAGGCTCTGTGCTGACAGTGTGGAGCCTGTTTGGGATTCTCTCTGCCCTCCCCCCACCCCCCACTCCAGCTTNTCCTGTATCCTACAGGGAGGTCCCAGGAAGGCCTTTATCAGAACCACCTGAGAGCCTGAGAGATTCCTGCACCCACTTTACGCCTACTTACAAAATCAAAATCTTGGGAATAGGGCTGAGGAATTGCTAGCTCTCTCCTGTTTCTGAATTTTCGTATTTATTTTTTTCTTGTCTTTTTTTTTAAATTCCAGTTTGTTAATATACAGTGTTATATTAGTTTCAGGTGTATTTCTGAATTTTCTTTATGAACTAGCATCTGTACACCCACCATCCATTGTCTGTAACACCTAAATTGGGAGAGCTCTGAAAACAGAAGCTTACCCCCACCCCACGTTTGAGGCAAAGCTGTTTGGCAGCAAAACCCGACTTATGAACCTGAGTGTAAATATTCACAGAGTTTGCTATAGACACACTAACTGATGTATTTGCTATTGGGGTACTTGCTAATGGGGTGCTGCCCCAGACCTGCTGAAAATGTTGCTGAATATATGATGTCACACTGCGTTACCTCCCTAACATTGGAGGAAAGGTGACTTCCAGTAGCTACAATGGGATTTAGACAAGAGATAATAGACACATTAGAGATTAGAGGTAGGCAGGTAGGTAGGTAGACAGAGAGACGATAGACAAAAGAGAGAGAGAAAAATACAGAAAAATACAAAAAACTACACAGAAGAATGCCCATAATCTCTCCACCCAGGCAAAACACTACGTTAAAATAAAAAAACAAGAGTAATAATATGTGTATAGGGTAAGAAAAGGCAAAGAGTAGAGAAAGATACACATTGAAAAAATCGGAGTGTAAAACTCTCCCCACGGAGGCTCTGCACCCTGCGCTCACCTAGGTGATGGGTTCTGGCGGGCAGCTGCATTTCACCCACCTCCCCAGACAACCCCCCAAGGCTAGCAAGCCCCCTCCGAAGGGCTCACAAGAATGCCTCCTGCTCCAGTGTCAGATAAACACAGTTGAGAAAGGCCAGCTCTTGGGTCAGAACACTCGGATCTTGGCCCCTGCTCTGTCCCCAACTCTCGGGACCTTGGGCAAGTCCCTGTCCTCCTCTGGGACTCAGGATGTTTGCCGGGCAAGCAAGGGAGGGGTTGGCTTCAACTTCTAGCAGTCTCTGACCCCAGGTGATATGCAAAGGGGCAAAGGGCTTCCTCATCAAATGTCCCGGCCCATGATAAGGCACCAACATCATGATTCAAGGGTCACTGAGCTTCGTCCCTGTTTACAGGAACTTTGGTTGGGGATGAGCAAGTACCAGCTGCTTCCTGCTGTGAACCACAGCCGCCCTCCACCCCCCCCAACTCCCCNCCAGTCGATGCCTTTGTGGTAGTTGTGGCCATTAAAAAACTGGATCTCCTCAAAGGTCTCTGAGCTGGGGTAGTTGCTGCTGAGGTCGGGATGCATGCCCAGGAACAGGTAGAGGGCTGTGGTGCCTGCAGGAGGAGAGGGCAGCTGAGACCAGCTGGGCCCAGCCCCAACTCAAGGATGGAGTCTGCCATCCTGGGTTCCGAATCCAGCTCTCCGTGCCTCACCGGGAGAGCCTGGGGAAGTCCCTTTCCCGCTCTAGGGCTTCGTTTCTTCATCTATATGAAGAAGAATTTCACGAAATCCAGGATGGCGAATACAGGGCACCCCAACTCCTGCAGCCGCCGTGGACATCAGTAATCCATCACGGCATTCCAAACGCTACACAGGAACTTGGCTTCAGAATCCTCCCAGCCCCTGGACTCCAGCAGCCAATTGATTAGTGTCTTCTCAGAATCCCAGAGCTAGATGGTTTCCAGTTCTGGGCTCTATCCTCTGACACTTGGGAGGAGCTAAGAGAAAAAGGAGCACCAGATCCTGCAATCTGTTGATGTGAAGAAATTCTTGAAGGGCGAAGAAATTTGGCTCGAATGCCTTTTCTTCTGGGTGCTCTCCCCTCCCTCATACTCTCTGCCCACTTGACTGTACAGGACCTACTTCCTCCTTTAGGGAGCTCCTTCCTTTCCTGCGTGGGAGTCTACGGTTTATATGCTATGAGGAGAGATCTTGGAAGAGAAGGAGACTATAGAATTAGTTTACTTAAGAGGTTAAGCGTTGGGGACCGTAGAGATAGGGATTCAAGACTTGAATCGGTCATTTCCTAACTGAATGTGGGGGGAAGGGTCACTTAGTTTCTCTGAGCCTCAGATGTTTTGATCTGTAACACGGGAGGACCCATTCATGCCGCAGAGTGTGTTTGTTGGCAAAGACTTAGCAACCATATCACCCCTTCTCCCTCTTGTGTCTCTGGCAGACACGGCTAATCGATTGCCCTCCTCTGTGTACTGAACCAGTTTGGCACTGCTCAAATCTGCAGAGCAGCTGATCTGGGCTTCTCTGCCTCGACTCAGAGACTCCCCGGAAGATGCAGAGTGAGCTCCCTGAGGCTGGGGTTCAGGACAGAAAGAAAATTCCACGCCCATCCTCTACCCCCTCCCCACTTCCCTACATGACAGGCAGTTCCTGTTCATCCCAACTTCACTCTCACTTCCTGGGAAAGAGGGGGAAGAGCACTCGGGAGTGGACCCAGGGCACGGTGGTTCCCAGAATTCTGTGGCTGAGACAGCAGGCCGTGGGGGACACGGGCCAAGAGGAGAGAAACTTGCCTGTTTTCTGGGGGCCAATGATGAGGAGCTTTGGGAAGCGGTCACACGTCTTCTCCTTGGACCAGATGTCTTTGTGGCGTTTGTCCTCACAGGGGTCCTAAAACGACAGTGGAGGGAATGCTGGGGGGGGTGGGGGCGCAAACCTAATGAATGGGCTCTCCTGGCACAGGGATGTGTGGCCGTTACAGTGCTGCCAGGACACGTCACTACACGTGTCCTTGTCGCATCCCCAGCTCAGGACACTGAGCTGCGAGCAGGCAGGGGCCATTTCTGGTTAGACCTGGCAGAGCTTCAGCCCAGTGCCTGGCGCGTAGCAGGGGCTCATGAGCACCTCTTGAATTTAACTGGATGAGCTGTGGCTAAACCAGGGGTCAGCGAACTTTTTCTACAGTTTAGTAAATCTTTTGGCAAATGTTTTGTAACTATTTTAGCCTCGAGTAATATCTGGTCTCTGTCACAACTACTCAACTCTGTTGCTTCAGCACAAAAGCAGCCATGAGCAGTACTTACAACAATGAGTGTAGATGGACTTCAAGAAAACTTTATTTATAAGAACAGACTGCAGGCCAGATCTGGCCCATGAGTCATGGTTTGTTGACCTCTGGTCTGAACTATGAGACTGCCATCGATTCCTGCGTAGCTTCTGTGTCCCGATTTTGACAACCCCCAGGGATCGACTTCCCCAAGAGCTGTCCCTCAAAACTTCCCATCAGTCCCCTCTCCTGTGGCACAGAGCCTATGAGGATGAGAAGGACTATCTAAGAGTCTAACCAGGCCATGGGGCACCTGGTTGGTTCATTCGATAGGGCATGTGACTCTTGACCTCAGGGTTGGGAGTTCAAGTCCCATACTGAGTGTGGAGATTACTGAAGGTTAAAATCTTAAAAAAGTCTAACCAGGTCAGGCAGTTGCTTTGACCCTCACTTGATCTACACTGTGTTCCTTTTCAGGTTTGTAATGCTTTTTCAGGTGTGTACGAGTATGCATGCATGTGGGTCTGTGTGGGAGGGGTGTACACACGTGTGTGAGAACAAGTGAGTGTGCCCCTGCTGGCGAGCAAGTGTGTGCCTGAGTTTGCACTTGTGAGAGCATACGAGGGTCTGAGGGCCAAGCCCAGGTCTGCAGTGCGGGCCTGTGAGTGGTGGGCATTCCCCGCTCTGCGACAGGACACCTGGGCCATGGCCCCGCCCACCCACCCACCTGCCAGAGCGGGTCCTTCTCCTCAGAGAAGATCTGGAAGTACTTCTGTGCCAGCTGCACGGGCGGCAGCGTCTGCAGCCGGAGGTTGGTCCAAGAGTGCAGGAAGCGCACCAGGTGCTTGAAGGTGTATAGGCCCAGGCGGTCATTCCCATAGTTGGACAGGTGTGTCATGAAGATGCTGATCTGCTCCGGGGGAGGAGAGGAGGGGGGCAGAGCTGCTCAGCATCTGAGGCACCTCCACCCTCCCCCGCTTCTGACTCTTCTGGTCTTGCGGTGGCTTGCAGACTCACTCTGCGACCAGTCCAAGGTTTACCGGGGCCATTAACACACTCGCTGTGTGGTCTTGACCGAGGCACAGCCAGGTGAATCCAGGTTTGACTGACCACCAACTATTACAACCCAGAAATGGGGAACTGACCTACTGCGCAGTCACTTGGGCATTCCTTTGTATTTTTTTCGGTGGGGTGTTCATGGAAGATAAGGAGTACTTGGTTACCCTGTAAAGCTGAATAACACCACCACTTCATATCTACTTAATACTACTAAAGCGTGGATGATTTCCATTTTACAGGTAAGGAAAGAGAGGACCAGAAAGTTCAGGTGAATAGTTTAAGATATATGTATTATATTTTATATACGTGTATTTATATATGTATTATATAGTACATATATTATACATGTATTATATAGTACAGTATATTTATATATGTATTAATATATGCATTATATATGTAACTACATATGTAGCTTATAGATCATGATTCACTATGTATATTAATATACAACATTCATGTATTTATACACACACAAAGAGAGGGAAAGAGAACATAGACAAAAATGCTAACACTACTGCCTTGAAGTACATGATTATGAAAGGAAAGAAAAGAAGACAACTTGATTCCCTTCACACAGTGAGCAGGGACAGAGGCAGCGCTGCGGAGTGAGCTTCCCGACTCCCGGCCCTCCTGCCTGCTTCCACCTCCTCCTCCTGAGGCCCAGGAAAGCCAGCGGGGCTGCAGACAGGCTGTCTGGCATCTGCTCCCTCCCCACATGCCAAGGGCTACGGAGCACTCACAGGATTGAGGAGCACGGTGAGAAAGAGCTCGCCCCCATTGATGATCTTGTCCAGCTCGCTGGAGCCGCCAGGGTACTCACTGTAGAAGATGGTGTGCGTGAAGAGGCCGCAGGTCTGCCGCGGGAGGACCTGGGGTGGGGCAGGGGAGAGCTGTGGCATCTCTGGGCACAGATGGGGGCCCGGGACCCTTCCTCGGGAGAACGGCCAGGTGTCCCCTCAGAAAAGGCAGCCTCTTGTGCAGCCACTCAGCCCACGCCCTTGGGGGTCTTCTCCCCACAAAGACCACGGGCCCGTGCCTTTTATGTACTTAACAAAATGAGCAGATCCCAAAGTAACAGAGACAGGCAAGGGAGAAGGTCTGTCTGGCGAGGGTCCCTGACCTGCCAAGCACCCCTCCCAGTCACACCTGCAACCCCCTCAACAGCATCAGAACCTGCCTGGCAGTGCTCTCAGCCACGCACTGGTTTAACTGCTGATTCTCTGTCTCCTCTCATAAAACTGGACTCCAGGATAGTCTGGTTACCACCTCATCCCCAGAGAAAAATCCAGAGGTCAGTGCATGGATGGACGGACGGATAAACGGATGGACAGATGAAAGCATGAGTCCAGCCTTCCCACATATGCCTCATTTGGACTGTTGACAACTCATTCTTCTAGTGTCTCAGGCCAAAAACCCTGGAGTCATCCTTGACTCATATCTCCCTCCCACACCTCACATCCAGCTCATTAGCAGATCTTGTTGGCTCTGACCTTCCAAATGAGTCCAGAATCTGACTGCATCCCAACTTTGCACCCTGGCCCCAGCCACCACTAGCTCATCTGGAAGACCGCAGTGGCCTCCCAACTGTCTCCCTGCTTCCCGCTTTGTCCCCGGAAGTCTCCACGACTCACAGGAGCCAGAACAATGGAAATCTTTTTAAAATAGGAGTCTGGTCATAACAGCGCTCCATGCAAACCTTCCCATCTCAGGAAAAAGCTAATGTCCATCCAATGGCCTTATGTGGCCCTACATAATCGGGCCCATGACCTCTCCGACCTTATCTCCCCCTCACTTGCTCCCCTCCAGCACAAGCCACCCCAGGGCCTTTGCACATGCTTTCTCTGTCCTGAATGCTCTTCCTCATATAGCAGCATGGCTCACTCCTAGGAGGGCCCTCCCTACTCACTTTAGTTCGGTCAGCTTCTCCTCTTGTCTGGCACTCCCTGTCTCTCTTCCCTGCTTGACTCTTCTCCATGGCCCCACCACCATCTTACCGTACACTACTTGTGTTACACATTTATGAGCACACTGTCTATCTCCTGCCACTAGAATGTCAGGTCTATAAGAGCAGGGACTTTAGTTGATTTTGTACACTTCTGTATCCCCAGTGCCTAGAAGAGGGACAGAGACAAAGTAGAAGCTCGTGAGAAATGTTTAAATGAGCAAATGAATGAGGCTGAGGCCTGTTCCCAGTCCTTACCAGAGATCCCTTTCACAAATGTTCATCCCCTGATCCCCTATCACAAAAGCTACGAAGGAGCTCCTGACAGGCCGGATTGACAGGCCACCGTCCCTGGGGGGACCGGCCTGAAACCCGCGGCCAGCCCGCTGAAGCCGTGCTTCCCCAGACGATGCGTGTGCACCGGCCTCACGGCCGCCGGGGACCCACTCACCATGATGCCGTTGTGGATAAAGCCGCGGCGGTAGCGGGCTGGCTTCAGGTGGGGGTACTCCTCTGTGCTGGTCACGCGGATGCTCCACACCTGCTTCCAGGCCTCGTACAGCTGCACATGCACAGGGTACACGCCCGAGTGGTGGGGCGCCACGGCATAGCCCATGTCTGTGGGAATGCCGTGCTCCTGGGGGGAGGAGGGCAAAGGCTGGGTGAGCATGGAGTTCCTTCCCCACTGGGCCTTACTTCTCCTTTGTAGACCAGGAGAGAGCGATCAGAGGCTAGAACGGCAGGGCAGTGGGCCCAAGCCCTTGAGGTACAAATGGGAACGCTGAGGCCCAGGGAGGGAAAGGGATATGCCCGGAGTCTTGGAGTGAGGGACTGACCAAGCTGGGGCTCTTAACTGTCAGCCCAGAGTTCTTACACTCTAGCTCCCAGGAGTGAGGAGCAAGCACAGTCACTTTTCCTGCGGGTCGTGGCCTTGGATTGGCTGGTGGGCCCAGGCTGAGCCCGTACCTGGGCCTCATTCCCTCTTCCCTGAGCACCAGCCGCAGCTTTCCTGAGCCTTCCACTCTGGCCTGAAGAGAAGAGCTTGGGCTCAGGAAACAAGCAGGCCTGGATTTAAGTCCTGACTGGGCCTCGTCCTAGCTGGTGTGGTCTCCCTGAGCATCGGTTTCTTATCGAAAAGTGAGAATATCGAGAACTACCTCTCGGGGCCTCTGCGAGGCTTCAGAGACAGTGGTTCATAAAATGCTATCAGACGGAACTGCCAAAGCCGTTAGAGGCCGGCAGTCCGGACCCCCAGCCCGGCCCCTGGCCCGACCAGCTCCGCCCCGTAGGGAATCTTACTCACGACAGCGAACTTCTTGTTCAGGGCCATCTGCTCGGCCAACACCGACTGGTTGTGGAAAAGGTGGGGCTGCATGTGGCTCCACATGTGGGGAAACCACCAGAACTCCTTCACGTACGACAGCAGCAGGTCATCCCCCGCGTCCTCAGCGTCAGTACCTGCCACCAGAGCACGGGCAGCTCGGCCCAGCCCCCCACCATGAGGCTCTCCCGCCTGAGCTGCTGCCGGGGGGAGGGAGTACCCAGCCCCAGCCCACCCGAGAGCGCTGCCTGGGAGAGGTGCCTGAGCTACAGCATGGGAGCAGACAGACAGAGCCCCACCCCGGGGCCCTGCATTCTAGCGTAGAGTGTAGATTTCACTCAATGCGTGACTTCACTTCGGTGAGTCTGTCTCCTCTCTGGGCCCTCGGGCCCCGGGGTTGCAACCCGTGGTTCAGAGGCAGTGATCACAGTGGTTTCTCCTAGCTCTGACATGCCTGCTCTGATCCTGTTCCTGTCTTCCTATTGGGCCATCTGGCATTTGTCTTTCACTTAATGATCGGAGAAGCTCTTTAAACACGCACAGGATGTCTAATCCTGTCTCGTGCATGTTGCCACAACTCCTTCTGATATGCTGGAGGCTGAGAATATGAAAAATGCACGCAGACAACCCAGTATTGCTCTTATTTGGTTTTAGGACCCTGCTGAACACTTTCCCCTCAGAACTGTGTGGTTTTACGGTTTTTCCTAGAATTCAAGAGAGGCTGTCCACACTGTGGCCCAAGCAGGATATCGTTAGGGGAAATATGTACTGCGGAGGACTGCTCGGGGGTCTTTCCCTCTTGCCCAGCCCAGAAGGTCAGCATTTGAGGACCTGGGGGAAACCCAGGAGAAGAGGGAAGGCATGAATCAGGCAACCTACACCTTCAACCTCAACCCTTAAGACTTGAAAATAAAAACAGGGTGCCTGGGTGGCTCAGTCAGTTAAGCGTCTGACTTCGGCTCACTCAGGTCATGATCACGCGGTTTGTGGGTTCGAGCCCCCGCATCGGGCTCTGTGCTGACAGCTCAGAGCCTGGAGCCTGTTGTCTCTGTCTCTCTCTACCCCTCCCCTACTCATGCTCTGTTTCTCTCTGTCTCAATAATAAATTAAAAAGACTTGAAAATAAAAAGGCAACAGCCATCTCTGGGGTGGGAACAACTATAGGACGTTCTTACTTTGTATACTACATATTTCTGTGATGTTCTTAAAATTCAACCAATTACTTTTTAAAGCAGACAAAGGACAAATAATTTTAAAAGACGGAGGTAAGGGGGAGAGAAGAGGGAGAAGATATCCCCAAAAGACAGCGGAGCCTGAAGGGCAGGGAGGCCTGAGTGGGGGCTATCGTATTACTGCTGTCCCCAAATGCCTTCTACCTGGGGCTGTGACTGCTCTGTGGGCTGTTGGATCAGGCGGAGGCCACAGGGGTCAGCCCACCAGCTGCACTCAAGGACATAGATGCTGAGGGCCCCTGGAGGTTGCTCGTGGGAGCAGAGCCAGGCCCACTTACCTGTGTGGAAGAATTTCCCTGAGTAGCCCAGGTTGAAGGTGAAGTTTGGGATATGCGTGCGTAGTTCATTCTGCGTATCAAACAGGGCCTAGGATAGGTGGGGGAGGAAGGAGCGTGTGAGGGGGAAGCCAGGAGCTCCCTGTTCTTCCCACTGACGGCTCAGAAAGATCCTGCAGGACCAGCTGCAGTTTGTAGGGCCTGGCAAAAAATGAAAATGTGGGATTCTTGCTCCAAAATTACTTAAAATGTCCAGAAGGCACCTGCAGAGCATTGACCTTGAACAGGCCCCTTCTGAGTGTGGGGTCCCACAGCCACAGAGCCAGCCCTGTGCCACCACCTCCACTAGGCCTCTGGCAAAGGAAGACCTGACTCTAGCCTGGCTCTGCTCTGTGTCCTTGAGAAAGCTTTGTGACCACTCCAGGCCTCAGTTTCCCCAACTGTGAAATGGAGATAATAGTATCTCCCTGATGGGGCTCTTGGGATGATTAAATGAGGTACTGCATATAAAACTGCCAGACATTTTGGTAAGTAATGTAAGTGGTGACGTCGCCATGTCCATGGTCACTGCCACCGTGAGCCTCCTCTCTGTGTCTGTCAAATGTGGAGGATCTCTCTCAGTAAGTGCAAGGCTGATGTCACAGGATTGTGACTTTTCAAAAGATGTGCTGTGTACCCAGCAATGCAGTGTCCCCATGCAATGGCACATCCCACGCTTGGCAAGCCAATGAAGGGACGCTGACGCTGTGGACCAAACATATGCTTGTACTCTGTAGTCGGGACTCCAAACGTCCCCACCCTGCACAGTGCATGAGGCCGCTACGAAACCCACAAGACCCTGCTGTCAGGGTACTTCGCAAACTGGAAGTCATGGCCCTTCTGGGGCCGCCACCTCCAGCAATCTCCAAGACCAAATACTACCTGACAGATGTGCATGCTCGAGCTGTGTGGCCTTGGGCAAGTGACTTCACCTCTCTGAGCCTTAGTGCCCTCCTCCGCAAAATGGGACTTCCAACAATACCCACCTCACAGGGCTACTATGGGATCAGATGAGGCAGTACACAGAAAGAGTGAAGCACAGAGCCTGGTGTTTGCCAAACCCTGAATAAGCAGCTGCTGTTGGCATTATTTAAATTGCACTGTACAGCCAGTAGTGTACCAGCTAATGAGGCGACATTCATGTCCCTAAAAGAAAGGCTTAGTTGTGGCCTGTGCTTGGGATACAGGGACGGGGGGGAGGGAGAAAACCTCTGCCCTTTCAGACGCACAAGGATGTTTAAGGCAAAGGGGACCCTGGCTGGAGAAGCACTTTGCCATCTGCACGGAGCAGAGCGTGCGGAAGAGGGTGTCTCTCTTAGTATTCTTCGACAGAAATAGCTCCAAACTGTTATCATCCCACCTCACTGCAAAAACGGGGAAAATAAGAACCAAAGAGGGCAACTCAGGGCTGATGGGGGGCACAGTGAGCCCCGGTAGCCTGGTTTCCTCGTGGGATCAGCTGTGAACCAGTGCCAAGGACCCTCCCAGACAGGCAGCCGAGACTGCGGTTGCAGTGGAGGGAGTGGAAGACCACACAGTCTACTTTGTTGGAAGTGGGCTATGGCATCGCATGAAGCCTCAGAGCTGGAAGGCTCAACAGGAATCATCTTTAACACTTTCTTTCAACAGGACCGCCCTTGAGGAAGTGATATCTCAGGAGCAGACACAGTGCGTAAAGCAGATCAAAGACAGCCCGGTCCCGCGAGATGGGAGCCAGGAGGGCTTCGAGAGCCTGGCCTGTCTGCACATGCCCCTCTGTGAACCCCCTGGGGGTGCCAGGAAACAGCCTGACAACCTCCCATCCGCCCCTCCTGTCAGTTCTCCACTGAGGCTCAGACACCAGAAGGGACCGCACAGGTGTGCCAGTCAATGTAGGGTCAAATTGGTCTTGACTCCACAGACAGTGCCTGCCTCCCAACACCATTCGCTGTGTTCTCCTCTGGGGGTATAAGGAAGAGGAGAGTGTTCGCCCCTGACCCAGGCAGGAAGACCAGTGCTCCCACAGCCCCCCCGCCCCCCCCAGGCCCCAGGGCCAACCCCAGCAATGGCTGCGGGATGCCAGGGAACGCAGCGCCCACTCGTGGACTCTCGGACTCACGTAGGAGGAAAGCGTCCTTGGCGATCCTAACATCAAAGGGAAGCCTAGGGTTGGTGCTAATCTCGTAAGGGAGGGCCCTGCGTCAGCAGGCAGCAGTATCTGGGTAGGATTTAATCCCCGGGCTTTGTTTTCCTTGGCTCTACTGTTGTGCTTGCCCTCTGACAACCGGCACTGATTTCCCCATTTACACTAGCGATCGTTTCCTTTGCAAAGAACTCTGAGTAAAACACAGTGGATGAAAACTACGTTTTAAAGCTTCCTTAATGATCCTGATCTGGAGGCTTCTCTTCAGCAGTGATGCATGTGAGTCAAATTTCATGGTTTGCAAAAATGCTTTTACATACGCTTTTGTTTGGTAAACACTTTTAGGAATAAACATATGCATTCCACTCTTTCTATAGCCCTCCGTTAAACGACGCCGTATGTATGATTCCAGCTCTAATTCTCGTTTGAGAAGTTTTGCGGAGGCCCTGGTACTGACATCAACATTTCTGAGTGAAAAATCAGGTCTGGATTCAAAGGCAGAGAGGCAACACTGCCCAGCGCCCAGCCCTGTGCTTCACAGTCACTGGGCCTCGCCCCCTATAGGTATGTTTCTGAGCTCCACACGCCAGACGCAAAATCCCTCTATACCTGACCCTTCAATATAACTTTCAGGGCCGCTTTCGTCTGGCAAAGCAATTAATAAAATCAGCCGGCCCAGGAGAGGGATCGGCAGCACTGGGAGATGCAGCCGGCAATGTCACGCTGGGGTACCCCAAGGTCCGAAGGTGGCGAGGCCCTGCCCTTACGTGCCCGGCACCCCCCGCCCTACCTTCACGTCCTCCACCTTCATGCGTGTGCCCTCCTTGCCCACAAAGATGTCATCGATGTCCACCAGGATGTAGCGGTCCAGAGGCAGCGAGAGGCGCTTGCCGGTGAGGAAGGCCACGGCATCGACAAAGACGAGCTTGTGCAGCCAGAAGTTGAGGTTGTTGCCAAACAGCACGCGCTGGATGCCGTCATGAAGGCCCAGGTCCTGGACCACGGTGGCGTGCAGCGCGGCGTGCAGCCCGGCATCCGCGCCCAGGTGCGGGATGGACTCGGAGGAGCGCGTCTTGGCCAGCAGCACGGGCTCGTAGGTGGAGTGGTTGGACTGGAACACGGTCCAGTCCTCGCCGGGCAGCACGCCCTTCTCCACCTCGCTGGGCCGCGTCACGTAGAGCAGCGGGGACTTGGGGTTGATGCTGCAGTCCTTCAGGCCCAGGTTTGAGTGCAGGAACAGGGGGAAGCCTTTGAGCTGGGCGCTCAGCAGGCTGTTCTCGTTGGCCTGTGGGCAGAGTGGGGGGGAGGGGCAGAGTCATCAGATCCGGAGCCCCTGAGGGACCACAGGGTCTCAGGTGGGGACTGATAACAGTAGTGTCAACAGCATTGTCTAACATTTGTCCAACATTTGTGGAGGCCTGGTGCTAACCGAGCTGTGCAAACCCGGCCCCACCCATCACAATAATATACTGGCTAACACGCATGACGTGCTTACCAAAGCCAGGAACCCAGTTCATGTGCTTGGCATGCAGTGACGCCGTTAATCCTCACAGTGACCCCATGAGGGAGGCGTTCCCATCTTACAGACGGGGAAACTAAGGTCCAGAGAGTCTACGTAACTTGCCCAAAATCACACAGAGAAAAGTCCAGCAGGTGCGAGCCCAGACTCTGCCAGCAGACTGCCTGGCCTTGGGCAAGTCATGTAACCTCTGGGCCTCCGTGTCGTCTGCTGTAAAATGTGGCTGACAATGGCGAACACCCCATGGTGAGGTAGGGGGCGATTCTGGTGAAGTGCTCAGGACGGGGCCCGCAGCATCACCGAGTGCTCAGTCAGTCCTCGTACCAGCCTCAGGAGGCTTTATTATCCCACTTCATGGGTGGGGAAACTGAGGTTCTGAGGGGAGGCTGCCCTCAGTCACACAGGGGCAGGAGGAGGCACAATGACCCAGCCGGAGGGGCTGCCCTGCAGCCCTTACAGCACTGGCCACCAGGCTCCTCTGCCTGGGGTTTCCACACTGGCTTTTGTCACAGAGTCCTCTACTCAGGAAAAATAAATCTTAGGTGGGTGCCAATGCTGATGAGGTCAAAGAGGAGGTGTCTGCTGGGGGTGCAGGAGCAGACGGTCTGCCCCATGGCATTCCCAATCCTCCATGTACCTAGCACCCGAGCCCCCCACCACAGGAGTCCAGCTTCTGGCCTCCCTTCTTCTCCCAGGACCTGGCGCTGCCCGGCTGCCTAAGGTCTGCAGACAGTGCCCATGGCACCCCCCGCCCTTCCCAAGACTCACGTGCCATCCCTCCCCTTCCCAGCCACCCGCTTCTGGATATGGTACAATTCGTCCTTGTCCCTGTGCCAATTCAATTCTCTATTCTTGACCCAACAAACTCCTGTTCATCCCTCAAAACCCAATGCAAATGCCCTCTTCTTTACACTGGCCTCCCTGGGACCAGGCTGGAGCCTCACCGGCAGCACATTCACCTCAGCTGCTGCGTTGTCTGTTCAGGGTCTCTGTCCCACCAGTCTGCCCTCTCAAAGGCAGGAGCTGTATCATTTCCACCTTTGGAGCCCTGGTGCCCCAAACAGGCTTGACACCCAGTGGGAGCAAACACATGTTTTATGAGTTAACTGGATTTTTAAAAAGAATAGAAAGGAGGGGTGCCTGGGTGGCTCAGGTGGTTAGGTCTCCAACTCTTGATTTTGGCTCAGGTCTTGATCTCGCGGTTTGTGAGTTCGAGGCCCATAGGCTCTGGGCTGACGGCGTGGAGCCTGTTTGAGATTCTCCCTCTTTCTCTGCCCCTTGCTGCTCCACTCTCTGTCTCTCTGAAGATAAACTTTTATAACTAATTAACTAAATAACCTAACTAACTAAATAAAATAAAATAAATAGAATAAAAAGGAACAGACACATCCCGAGTGCCTGGAACAGGACAGGTTTTCAGTATGGATTTCATTTGTTTGTTCCATAACTATTCACTGTGCCAGGTACTATGTTATGTGCCAGGGATACAGTAAGGAAAAACAGATGTGGCTCCTGCCCTCATGAACCTTAAAGTCAAGCAGGGAAGAGAGACAGCAATCAAAATCGCAGAAATAAGTATAAAACTTCAGTGTGGCACATGGTACCCAGAAGAAGTTCATGGTTCTGGAAGAGACAATAACTGGCCATAGTCAGCTGGCTCGAGGAAGACTTCCCAGAGAAGGGACTTTTGAACTGAGATTTAAAGAATGAGTAAGTATCAACCAGTGGGAAAGCTGGGGTTACATTCAAAGAACAGCAAGTGCAAAGGCCCTGAGGAAGGCGAGGACTCAAGGAATAGCAAGAGGCCAGCAGAGTGATCAAGAGGGAGAGGAGGAAAAGAGACAGGAAGGTCACCTGGGGCGAGATCTGAGGACCCTGGAGGCTTGAAGTGGCCGTGGAGGCCATCAAAGACTCTATCAAAGGGTTTGGAACAGAGGGATGACAGGTTCCAATCTGCATTTTAAAAAGACCCATCTGGCTGCTGTGTGGAGAATGAGCGGGGTGGGGCACAGCGAAGGGCACCAAATGAGGTGACAGGGAAAGGTAGGGCGGTACAGAGGACCACCCAGGAGTGCTGGCCAGGGAGCACTGCACAAGGACATTCAGCTGAGGACCCCGAGCAAGCAAGCGTGTGTCCCAGGTGGAGCTGCCTCTCCCCCGAGGGTGTCTTTTGCTAATATCCGCCATGCAGAAAAGCTTTTTTTCTAATTCCCACAAAGGCTCTGCAGGGCTCTGGCCTTGTAATTGTGCATTCAATTCTCCACATACCAGGAGTGCTTGCCCACACCCCACCCTGTCCTGAGCCAACCTGGAGTGTTGAGACCCAGCGCAGAGTCCCACCCTGACAGGCCACTCCGCCCAGCCCCAGGTCCACAGGATCCCTAAGCCAGCACTGGCCAGCTACTTGGGCCTTGTGGGGGCAAAGGCAGTGGGGCCTACTGACATTTCAGGCCCTGTCTGTCACCTGCTGTCGCCTGGGAGGCCACACTGGACCACAGGCACTGGGAGATCCCATTTCAAAGCCCCGTTCCTGAGCTGACTGCCAGGCGCTGGGCAGCTCGGCCAGCTGCCCAGCTGGGAGACATCGAGGAAGAGAGAGAGCCAAGCTGCTGATCATCCACCCCAGTGGGCAACAAAAGAATGGAGAGTAAGCCTCAGCATCACTGAGGCTGACCCATACTGCAGGCTTCAGCCCACCACAGGAGGGTACCCCCCTGCTCGCGTGCACTGGGGACCACTCAGGAGTCACCAAATCTCCCTGGGGAGTCATCAGGTAGAGGGATGAAGGGCCCTGCCCTGGGACTTGGGAGGCCTAACACAGACTCGGATGGTAATAGCTGGATAACTTTGGGACGCACCGCTTTGTGCATCTCAGGTCCCCACATCTGTCCATCCGTTTGCTCGGATAGACTCACCTGTGGCTGGGTAGGGAGGCCTGAGTGTGGCTTTCAAATCCTGGCCCTGACTGACTCAGCTACGTTACTCCAGACAGCCATTTCACTTGCTGAGCCCCAGTTTCTTACGTGAAAACAAAGTGCCGGCTTCACAGGGCGGTTGTGAGAATTACACGCGGTAAGGCTTGCAAAGCAATGAGTTCAGTGTGCGGCTCATAAGGACGCAACGAGAGAGGCTGGGTAGCCTTATCACTCCTCTGCTGGGATGTGCTCAGCCCCAGGGACCCTGGAACCCCGAGGTGGAGACACACAGTGGCAGCGGCAGGAACCAGGGCTCCCAACCTCAAGGACCTGCTCGGGGCGCAAGTCAGAGCCACAAGGCGGACAAAGGCGACCACCACAGCAAACGGAGCTGGTGGATGACAAGGAGATGACAAAGCGTGGCAGCTGCCATTTACTGGGTGGCAGAGGGTGCGACCTACTGTCGTCATCGACATGGCCCAGTGAGGCAGGGGCTGTGACGGGCCCCCCTTTACAGATGGGCTGAATATCCTGCCTGAGGTCGCTCTGCTTGGAAATGACAGAAAGGTTTGAACCAGGGTCTGGACTTTCCAGTTCCTGCTCTTGCCCTGCCCTGGGAACCCAGCACCAGTGGGAACTGGAAAGGAAGAGTCTCCAGACGGCTGGTGTCCACGAACCCTCTGGGTCTGCGAGCCGGGTGCACAGCACTGCGGGGGGCCTCGTGGAAAGAGCCAAAAGACGGAGCTTGGCCACCAGAGGGCTCCATTTGAGCAGAAAGTTCTAGGCCTCCACTTCAGACCAAGGAGGGGTCGTTCTTGCACAATATGGTAGGAAGAACGCGGAGACTGGACTTTCCAGTGACCCCGCAGTAGGACTGGGCGCGTGTCCCCGCTCCCCAGGCCTCATGTGCACCTTCTGTGAAGAAGAACTGGGGCGAGATAGAACCCGAGCGCTGGCACAACTGAGCCCCCTGCCTGGTCCCCAGAGACGACGGGAGCTCTGTGCGCTGACGTGATTTCTGCTACATAAATGCCATTTGAGGTCCTGGACTCCTCACACAGTGGTTAAGACTACAGTCTCTCCAACCGGGCTGCCTGGGTTCAAATCCTCGATCTGGACTCATTAGAGAGATGATTAGTCACATTTCTTCGCCCCTCTTTGCCTCAGTTTTCTCTTCTCTTAAATCAGGATGATAGCCACCTGCTTCAGAGGACAGTTGATGGGTGTTCTTTGAGTTCATTCACAGAGAGCCCATGGATGGTGCATGGTTCTGGGTCAGCACTCAATAAATGTCGGCCATTGAGACGTTTTCCAGCCCTGGGGCTCTGAATCAAACTTAATGAAGTTCATGGCAGGGAATGGAAGAGTCGGGGGAGGGGGGGGCGGAGCAGACAATGAAGGGAGTCTGAGGTTACGCCACTGTAAAACCAGAAAGCAGGCCAGCGTTTCCTAGAGGCTGCTCTTTGAAATAAAGGGCTTTGTGATCAAGCCAGCTGGGGAACAAACCTCACCAGGTTGCTCTACTGCAGGACTTCTAAGGGCCTTCAATTTCTTGGCCCACAAAACCTTTTTGAGTGGCAGAGCAGCCTGCTGCATTAATGCATGAAAGGCCATGCCAGGAGGACCCCTCCCCTGGGTCAGGCTCCTCCCTACCCCGAGCACAGGGCCCAGTGCACACGGACATATAGGCCACCGTCAGCGGATATGGGCCGTTTCTGACCCACTCCTCCTCCTCTCCCAGCTTCCACCAAGCAAGAGCCTGCTTCAGGACCTGCCACTTCTGTTGGGAAGGCCCTCAAGACCTGTCTCCTCTGTCAAAAAGGCCCTCTGCACAGACAGCTCTGTGGCTCCTTGCCTCACTTCCTTCCAGTGCTTTGTCAAGGACAAACTTCCTGGCCATTCCGTCAGAAAGGGCGTCAAGTGCCCATGCTCCTCACACCCCATGCCCTTTCCCAGCTTTATTCCTTCTTGTACTTGTCACCACCTGCCACTTGGTATGTGTATTTGTTCATTGTCTGCCACCCACCCCACCCCACTGCACTGAAATGTCAGCTCCATGACGGCAGTGAAGGACCGCACGCTCTGATCACCACTGTGTCCCCAGTGCCTAGCGAAGGGCCTGGAACACAGTAAGTGCTCTGTAGAAATGTGCTGAATGAAGAGATGCATGTCCCCACGCACCTCCCTAGAGTCTCTACCGCCCATCTTGAAGGGGAGAGTTCTCTGGCCAGAGCGTCTAGATTCCCCATCCAGCTGTCCCCAACTTCCTCCTCCCTACAGGCAGCTTCTCCACGCACATGCAGCAAGGACTCTGATCCCAGCAGTCATTCTCAGTGTCCCCACAGAGCCCAGGGCGGCTCACCTGCCCGCCGGGATTTCTTTCTCCTCTTTCCTCCAATGCAAAATGGCCCTGTTCGGGAGGTGTGTAAACGCCACAGCCCGCCACAGCGAAGAGGAAAGAGCACAGGATCCGGAGCCCAGACTGTCTTAAGTCTGCCTTCAAATCCTGGCTCTCCCACTTCCAGGCTACTTAGCCTCAGATACATAAGCCTCTGGAGCCTCGGTTTGCCCTTCTGCAAAATGAGGACACACCCCAGCTCTTAGGAGGACTGCCAGGACATTCAAGGGACCTCGCCTCTCCCAGCTCACACGCGTTCCCGGGGCTTCCTTTGGGCAAGCGCCTGCTGTGTGCCAGGTCCCATGCAATCCCTTGCCACGTGCTCCTAAGAAAAGCTAATACTTAAAAAGCACTTATTAGACACCAGGCACTCTGTGCTCTGAGCGCTTTACATACACTCACCCACTGGCCCTTCATGACAATCCTGGGAGGTAGGGGCTACCATTATACCCATTATACAGATTAAAAATGCCAGACACTCAGCCATCGAGGGTCGACGCGGGCTCCAGACTCAGCCAGAGCCCTTACCTGCTGGGGCACCGCCGACCCCCGCTGCCCCCCCTGCTGCCCTCCCCGGCCACGTACCTTGAAGAAGCCGATGATGCCCACGCCATAGGCCACGCAGTACTTGTCCAGCAGCTCCCGGTTCCAGGCGTCCAGGTTGACGTACTTGAGGATGTTCTCATAAATGATGAGGGCGAAGCGGCCGCGGCCCTTGTCGGTGAGCGTGGGCATGTCGCCCTTGCCCGGCGCGATCTCCGTGCGGTACTTGAAGCGGCTGGACTCCAGGATGGCCACGACCTCCTGGCCCAGCTGGGAGTAGAGGCTCTCCACAAACACCAGCACCAGCGGGTCCGTGCGGGAGGGGGCGGCCGCCTGCACCNNNGAGGCCGGCTCCAGGCCCCGCTTCCAGCCATACAGGTAGTAGGCCGACACGAAGACGCTGAACAGGCAGAAGACGAAGAGTAGGAAAAGGACAGCCTGCGGGGACACGTGCCGACACAGCCTGCGGAGGCGCGCCAGGGCGGGCATCCTGGCCGCCCCCGGGCCCCACGCAGGAGGGGAGAGCAGTCGTCCCCCGACCACCCAATTCACAGTCACTCAGCAAGCGCGGCCCTCAGCGGGCAGCAGGAGTGGAGGATCCGGGCGCCCGGCCCTTCCTCCCAGCCAGGGGCACAGTCCGCAGGCCGGTCGCGCTCCTTCCTTCCTCCGCGCGCCTTTATGTCACCATGGCAAACCCCCACGTGGTCCTGTGCACAGCAGAAGTGGCCCCAGGGCGTCAGGGCCTCCTGGGGGGGCTGGGCAGTGGGCCGGAGGACGCAGGGCAGGCCCGGGGGTGCCACATGCCGCTCGCTCAGTGGGGCCCCCAGGGCCAACGCTGTGGAGAGGACAGAGAGCCAGAGGTGAGAAGTCCGCTGGGTGTGGACACACGGCCCCGACCTAGGTGGGCCCAACCCAGGGGCTGCTGTCCAGCCTGGCTCCAGGAGTTCACACAAGCTGTCTCGGCCTCAGTTTTCCTCGTGGTGAAACGGTTGACAACAGTACCTGCCTCACCAGAGGCTCAGGGATGAGGTCCTTGAGCCTAATGCGCATAATGTGCAGAAATCACCTAGAGCCACACCAAGCATATGGTGTCCACAGGGGTGGTGTTTGTTATAATTACACGAGTCCAACGCTAGAGCTGGCAAACTCCAGAGGCAGGGAGGACAGACTGAAACAAACATGCGCAAGGCCTGGGAGCCCGAGGTGGGGTTCTGAATCCCGGCTGAACACCACGTCCTCACCCACACAGCGCCTCCCCGCCCATTTCTCTGTCTGCATGGGCCGAGCGGCCTTATCAGGCAGCCAGGACTTGGGGTTCCTGGGTCTCTCTCAGCCCCCTCCCCTGCCCAGAGCCTCCACCTGTATTAATCTCCCTGCAGAGTAAATGAAAACCCACACTCACTAATCTAAGGCCCCAGTTTCCTCACCCCAAACAGCAGCCCCTATCACGGCCCTCCAGTCTCCCTTGAACAGTGGAAACAGCTGCTGAAAGCCAGCAGGAGAGAGATGGGGAAGAGGACAGGGGCAGGAGGGGTGACGGTCTGGGCTGACAGAGCCAGGGAGTGAACATAAGCCTTAGACCTGCACTTGGAGGGGAAGGTCTTAAAAAATCCTTCCCGGGCCCAAGACTACACGGTGCCCTGGGTGGGGGCACAGCATACCAGAGTCCGGACAATTGCACTTCTAGGAACTTATCTCAGAGGTTGTAATTGCAGAGGTGTGTAATGATTTCCCCACAAGAAGACAAATCCCAGTGCTATTTACAGTAGCAAATACCCAACAATGGGGGATTGTCCTTAGCAATTATAAAGCAAGCATTAGATAGAAGCCCAGGCAGCCACTTACAACATTCACAGTACGTGGAAGAAAAGACAGTTACTGACATAGAAATATGATTACCATACAAGTTGTTAAGGCAGAAAACATTTATTAGACACTACGCATGGGCATATTTCTGTTGAAAATTGTTATGCAGAAGCCAGAAGCTGGTACTAAATCCGAACAAACAAACAAACAAAAAGCCAAAATGTTAACAATGATTATCACAATGATTATCTCTGAATGATTTTTATTTTCTTCTGTTTCCTAAATTTTCTATAATACTCATTTACCAGTTTTGTGAAAATAAGAAATGGTTTTGTTTTAGTTTTTTTTATGTTCATTTTTGAGAGAGAGAGAGAGCGAGAGAGAGAGAGCAAGCAGGGGAGGGGCAGAGACAGAAAGGGAGACACAGAATCTGAAGCAAGCTCCAGGCTCTGAGCTGTCAGCGCAGAGCCCGATGCAGGGCTCGAACTCACCAACTGTGACATCACGGCCTGAGCCAAAAATCAGATGCTTAATCAACTGAGCCACCCAGGTGCCCCAGAAAAACAAATGTTTTTAAAAGATGTGCTCAGGGGCGCCTCAGTGGCTCAGTTGGTTGAGCGATGGACTCTTGATTTAGGCTCAGGTCATGATCCCAGGGTTGTGGGGTTGGGAGCCACGTGGGGCTTCGTGCTACTTGAGAGTCTTTCTCACACTCCCTAGCCCCTCCCCCACTCTCACACTCTCATAGATAGATAGACAGATAGATAGATAGATAAGAAAAGATGTGCTCAAAAGCAAGAGGCAGGAGTATGAAATGAGGAAGTGTCTAGGCCACCACTGTTGCTCCCAGCTCTGCCAATGACATGCTGTGTGACCCAGAGCACACCCTAACCCCTCTCTGGGCTTCCTGCCTGTTAGAGAGGGGCTTGGGCCAGATGCGCTCTGGGGCTCTTCCACCTCTGATATTCTCTAACTCAGTCCCAGTCCTACTCTGTGCCAGCACCACAGGGAACTGAAGGCAGCCACGAAAACAGGTGCCAACAATGCAGGGGGTGAGTGTAATAGTGGGGGAAAGGTGTTTGAGAGAACTCAGGGACACACAACTACCCTTGAAGGGGAGGGGGCGAATCAAGGAAGGCTTCCTGGGGGAAGTGGTTCCTGAACTGACCAGAAGAACAAGCGCAGTTGACCAGGGGTAGGAATGGGGAGAAGCAAGTGCCTCAGCCTGGAGATAAGGGACTGTGCAAAGCTTTCCAGCAACTCCTTGCAACTCCAGCTGAGCAGGGCGAGAAGGAACAGGTTTCCTGGGCGGAGGCTGGAGGGCTGGGGTAACAGTCCTGTTTATTTCCAGGTTGCAACGGTCTCCTTTTTCCCACTGATAAGGGCAGCTCTTTGCCCTGGGGCCACAGCGAGCCCAGCCTCTTGGCCTGGGGCCAGGACCTGAGCACAGTGGGTGGGGAAGGACAGCTGTCCGACACCTGCCTGCCACGCCTGGGGGCACCTGCCCACTCCGGCCACTCAACTGCACTTCCCCTGCAGGCCTGGGTGCTGTGGTCACTGGCCCTTAGTCTACCGCATTAACAGACTCTCAGCGCGTGTGCTAACGATGCAAGCAACAGACTCAGGCACCTAGGGATCAGAGACACCTGTGGGAATCTGACATTTTCCCATAAAAAATATGCATAGCTGCTGGAAAATCCTGTAACAGTTTCAAGGAATCCAGACCCCATATCCATGGACCTGAAGTCCGACGGAAAGAGAGCCTTATGGTTGCACGCAGACCGGAAGTGGGCGGCTTCATTCACACCTGAGCGCAGCCGCCCAGCAGCTGTGTGATCTTGGGCAAGCTACTTATCTTCTCTGTGCCCCCAGTCTCCGTACCTGTAAAACAGCAAAGTTGGACATGCTCTTGTGGCTGTGAACAGCAAATGAGTTGACACACTGAAAGCACACAGGCCATGCCTGGCGCACAGCCCTGAATAAGGGTTAGCGGCTCTTACCGCGCACTCCTGTCCCTTCCTGAATGCAGGCACAGTGTGGATATGACTGAGCCTGATCAGACCAGCTCTGTGCTCTCTCTCAAGTCTCTGACAGCCAGTCCTCGGAATCCCAAACCCCCATTTGCAGAGGCCCTGGCCTTTCCCTAGAGCCAGATGGGTAAGCAGGGGCCAGATGCTTAGAGGCCAGGAGGCCAGAGAGAGGGCAGGGCAAAGGCCAGGCCCAGGAGAGGGTAAAGGGAGAAAAAGAGGGGGCCAACCAGCCCGTGTCCCCAGAGAGGCCAAATACTCTGGGGTGGGGGTGGGGAGAGGGCTAGATGCTTTGTAAACCAACTGCCGGCCACCAGCACGCAGGCGAGGGGTGCCTCTGCCACTGACCCCCACTGCAGCCCTCTCAAAGATCTGGCGCCAGACCTTCCACCCCCACCTGCACTCAGAGCCCCTGTGGCTCAAGGGATGGAGAACTGGGGGGATTTTAATCTCCTTGGAGCCACCAGATCNGAGGCCTCAACGTTCCCCCTGCTGCCCAGGGCCTGCCTGGGTCTTGCTGATATGACATCCCCAGCAGTTTTCCTAAACTCCAGCCTCGCCCAACCAGTCACCAATCTTGGTCATGCATCTAGGCCTTTGCTAATGGAGTTCCCATTGCCGGAATGCCTCCCCCTCTCCCCTGGGACACTTACTCATCCTTCAAGACCCCGGTTCCAATGTCATCACCTCTCTTAAGTCATCCCTATCCACCACCCCCTTTCCTGCTCTCAAGTCCCATTCCTCAGGCTTCTGCGGGCCCCATCCCCCTCCCTCGTGCGGCCCAGGAAAAGCCAGTACCCTCAGGCCAAGACAGGACACAAACATGCTTTCTTTAGCTTGCACAGCTTTTTACTTAAATTTGAAATTAGTTATCATTTTGTTAAAATCATGAGATTTCACATAAAAGTTAGGACTCCTAACTTCTCTTTAAAAAGAGCATGTCCGGGGCGCCTGGGTGGCTTAGTCGGTTAAGGCCCTGGAGCCTGTTTCAGTCTGTGACTCCCTCTCTCTCTGACCCTCCCCTGCTCACGCTGTCTTTCTCTCTCTCCTAGAAATAAATAAAACATTAAAAAATAATAATAAATAAAAATAAATAAATAAAAAGAGCATGTTCAGGGGCACCTGGAGGGTCAGTCGGTTAAGTGTCCAACTTCGGCTCAGACAGGTCAGAGCTTGGAGCCTGCTTAGGATTCTGTGTCTCCCTTTCTCTCTGCCCCTCTCCTGCTTGTGCTCTCTCTCTCTCAAAAATAAAAANGACGCAGAACTGAGGGTAAGAAGTAGGAGGTCTCAACTTCGAGGGCCACCTCGAAGGGAAATGGTGACGGGCATGCCTCATGGGTCTGCTGCATGGGTCATCATTCCTTCCCGATGACATAGAAACAAGCTTATCATGCCCTGGGCCTCCCCAACCCATCTGCCACCCCAGAGCAGCCAGGCAGTGCTGGTCAGCCCCCGGCCCTGTCCTTCCACAGGTATTCCCCAGATGCCCCCCCACCCTGAAAGATTCCCAAACGCCGGTGTACTGGTGGGGGTGGGGGGTGGGCTCCATCTCATGGAAGAGGAAGCCAAAACCCATGTGGGCCTGGAGTCCACATCAGCATGCCAGCCCCGCCACTCGCTCCCTAGGTGCCCCTGGGCGAGACTCTTCCCTTCTCCTCGCCTCTGTTTCCTCAACTGGACAACGAGGGGTGTGCACTAGGTCAGAAGTTTGTGACCTCCTGGGTTACAGAACGCTTTCAGAATCTATGAAAGCTGTTAGCGGGCTCTCCCCAGACAGATGTTGTGCTCCAAACAAATGCGGGGTGTCTGTGACCGGCCCCCACCATGCCACAAATAAGAACATGGGAACTCTCCCTGGGTCCTTCTGGCTTTGACGTGCTGTGGCTTTCACAGTCTAGACAAGACTGAAGCCATGAATGTGACCTCTGAGCGCCCTGGGGCCTCACGGTTCCTGCTCCCCACAACGACCCTGCAGTAAATCTTTAAGTCTTGGACCTGTGGCTTCTGTGGGTTCACAGGCTCGCCCAACTATCAAGAGAAACAGCCCTTCTTTCCTATCCCTCAGCCACCACCTCCTTCTCCTCCATCAGGAATCTGCCAGGTCAGCCCTGAGCCATCTCTCTGGGGCTGGCCCAGGGGCCGGGACCCTTGAGGAACCTGTTCCTGGTCCTAAAGGCAGACAGGACCCAGCAACAGGCTTGGGGCCAGGCTGAGCCACTCCACGCACCCCCGGGCCCCTCTTGCGTGGCTGTGACAGGCCCACACCGTGGGTGCACACACATCCAGACAGACCTGGGGGGGACTGGACGGGAGGGAGGGGCCTCGGGGCTGTGGTCAGAGGGTAAGGCAAGGCCGGGGAGAGAACGGCAAGACCCACCAGACCTCCAGGGAGCAGCGCTGGGCTCTGCTTCCTTTCACTGCGTCCTCTTAATGGTTGCGCACTCCTCACTTGAGGCGGCCGCACCTAATCCCAGAGCTAGGACAAATGGCATTACTCTCAGCCAGTCCCCTCCCTGGGAGGAAAAAAGAGGGAGGGAGGGGTGGCCCTAGGGCACCCGGAGCCTCGATCCACATTCCGGAAGGCTCCAGGCCCCTCACCACCTGGTTCTTTGCCAGAGGCCACCAGCCCCTCCCTCCTGGACCTCAGGAAGAGGATGTCCTGCTTGATTCTGCCTCACACTCAGGGGCCCCACTGCAGGCAGCACCCCTCCCCCCGGAGACCCCCTCCATGGAGGAGGAGAAAGTCTGTCCCTGGCCCTCATGCTGATGGGCCCTCCAGACACTCTCAAGAAAGGTGGCAGCCGGCGTGGAGGGATCCGCACTGGCCACAAGGAAACCTGCACTCTGGCTACAGCTCCGCCTGACTTGCTATGTGAAGCAGACCCCTCCCCCTCCAGACCTGCTCCTCCACCTGTCCTGAAAAGAACAGGAAGAAGGCCTGATATCCGCTATCTGGGCCGGCTGGTGGTCAAAGTGTCTGCCACAGTGGCCTCTGGGCCCTGCCCCCATGCCGACACAGCTGCAGGGGTCCTTCCCATTGCCCCGCCCCGCAGAGGAAGAAGGGTGACTGCCAGAGTGTAGAAGGTGAAGAATCCAGGCCAGCATGCTGAGGGGTCAGGTGAAAGCCCAGAGAGGAGAAGCAACATGGCCGCGGTCATACAGGCAGGCTGGGAAAGGGCCAAACTTGCCTGGCTTTACTCTTCAGCAGCAAACACGCAGGACTGTCCACATGCAAGAGTATTTGCCTTTCGAGAGGACGTCAAGGAGAGCCCAAGGCCACTTGCCAATGGCAGAATTAATTCCAGGCCTCAGGAGTCACGGTAGGGGGAAAAAAAAAAAAAAGATGGGAGTTTTTGTAGGTGTGGGCTCTGGGACAGAGACTGGGCCAATTGTCCAAGTCCCTTCATGTCACGTCATAAAGGTGGCCCAGGACCCTTCCAGCCCTGGATGAACCCTAAGAACTCCCGCAGGGATTAGTGGCCTCAGCCACCTCTTAGCAGCCACCTGAGGACCAGCCAACAGGCCCACCAATGGTGACAAGGAAACTGGCCCAGATGGATGCCCCAGGGCCGGGCTGCCCACAAGACAGGGAAGCTTTAGGGAAACCGAAAACGCCCCAGGCCCTGTGGCCAGCGCCGACGAAGCCAGATGCGCTGGGGGCAACAAGAAGCAGGGTAAGCTTTGAGTGACTTAGAGCAGCAGAAGCTCCCTAATCTCCCAGAGACCTGGTGGGCACAGCTCAGGCCTGCTGAGACCAGGGAGCTTTGCTCAGGGCTCGCCTGAGGGTGGCCTGCTGGGGCTTGTCGCCGCGACAGGAGCCCACCACCACCACGCACTGAGTGTGAGGGGTTCAACACGCTTACATGGAGGCACAGCTGACAGGGGAAGGGGTAGGAGATGGCGGGAGGCAGGTAGGAGGGCCTCAGTCTCTCTGGAGCACAGAAACTAGAGAGCAGAGAGCGAAAAGTTATCAGGTGACCTACTTATGGCCGATTCTTTTTAAAGGGGCCCGAGGGGCTCTGTGAGACCCTTAGAAGGTGCCCCGCAGGCGTCCCTGCACTCCCAGGGCTTGGGGCTCGGTTCCTGGGGTCAGGAGACAGGAGTTCTAGTCCCAGACCTGGCTAGGGGGAGGCAAGTGAGGCGGTAGGCGCAGACGGAAGGGAGGTGCCCAGTCTCAGGTGTTGCTGTGTGCACCTGCCCGAGGCGGAGAGGGCGCACCATCTCCCAGCAGCACCCGAAACTGAGGGGCTCCTTAAGGTTCATCCCAGGCCCAGCCGTCCTCTAACCTGCCAGTGACCTCAGCCAAGCATCTGCTCCTTTCCAGGACTAGCTTTCTTCACCGGCAAAGTGAGCAATGCCAGAGGACCCCAAGGGTCCTTGCTACCTCCAAGCTGGGCATCTGACCTCTACAGCTACTCCCCAGAAATGGGCACAAAGGTTCCCTCTCCATCAGTACTCAAACTCCAGGCAGAACACATTACACAACCGTCCTAGATAATAACCATGTGTTGCACACCCTTTGCTAAATGCTTGGCCTCCACTTCACTCAGGCTTCATCTTACAAGTATGGAAGCTGACGCTCATGGAAGTGCAGCAACTTGCTAAGGCTCCCAGTTGGGAAGTGCTCAGCTGAGGTTCGAACCAACGTCTGGCTATAATCCGACATTCCATGGCATTAGCCACAGATAACCCAAAACCTACTAGGGCCTCGAAGATGCCACTGGGTCTTTGCACCTCCCACACCTTCGAGTGTGCTGTGTTGAGGCTACTGTGGAAGGCAGGCTGCTGGAGGCCGGGAGTGAGCAGGCAGGCATGGGAAGCCCGTGTGGGCGCTGAGCCTTTGCAGACTGACCAGCCCGCAGTCAAGCCGGTTGTCCATCACTGTGGCTACAATGTCCTCACCGCCATCAGCACCTCACAGCCACCATCGTGCCATTTTTAAACCACTACACAGATGCAAAGCTTCTTCCCAGACTTTGCTTCAGCATCACGTGACAGCCTTATAAGAACATAGTGGGGATTTCTTCCACCTTTCTCGAATGAGGGAAGTGGGGCTCCCAGAGGAGAAGTGATGTCTCCAAATGCATGCAGTGAGGCAGTATTTGAGAGTGAACATGGAGCCCACATCTTCTGCCTCCCAGTTCAAAGCTTTGTCGACTCCTCCATGCTCCTGACCTTCAGTTCCATCAGCATTTATAACAGTGACCATTTTTGCAAGCTCAGTCCATGCAGGTATAATATCCAGCACTTCACCCATTATCTCATTTAACCCTCCCATAAATTAAGTGCTACTATGGTTTTCCTTTCACAGAGACACGGAGGCTCTGAAATTGTGGCTTGCTTGCCCCAGGTCACCATGCTAGGAAGGGACAGAGCTGGCTCAGAACCTCTGTGTCGTGCTGCTCTGTCTGGGATCAGACACACTCAAACCGCACGTGTGCCTGGCAGGTCAGGCAGGAGTATGGTAATAAGGAGACAAACAAAGCTCTCAGAGAGCCCACAAGGCAGGGGTGGTTACAAACATCCGGGCAGGGGGCCAGGAGTCCAAGCAAAGGACATGGGAACAAAGGGAGGTGACAGATAGTAGGGAAGTGGCCTTGTGAGACCTTGGTCAAGTGCCTTGCTCTCTCTGGACCTGAATTTACCCAGCTGTTAAGAAAAGTCCCTGAAATATCTCCAGAGCCCACTCCTTCCCTAAAAACGCTTGGACCCTGGGAAAACAACCAATGCCTAGTGACAGCCTGGCCGTAAGCCCTGGGGTCCCTGAAATGTCCTTGGCTGTCCTGGCATGGCTCCGCTGCTGAGAAACAGGCTTGCAGAAAAAAAGCCCAGGGCCCAGCCGGCATGCCTGGGCACCAGTGAAGTGTGGTCTTGAGGCGGCCACATTCCTCCACCCGTTGTGAACCTCTCCACGGCTCCTCTGGACCCAGCCCAAGAACTGAGGGCACAGTCAAGTGCCCCGTGGAATGCCTCTCCAGGCCTGCCCTACCCCCACAGGCCCGGTCCAGAGCCCTACGTGTAACTCAAGTCCCCTCAATGTCACCCACCCCCTAAAGCCCCACATTCATTGGGGCTAAGGTCAGCCACGGGGAAGCACAGCCCAAGGGGCCTGTAGGAGAACTTAAGGAAGTAATCGCTCCATCCCCGAGGCCCCTGAGCAAGGCAGAGGCTGGCCATGCCATGTCAGTGGAGACCCCCACCTGGGGAGGGCAGGAGAGCTCAGCGGGGCCAGCCCTCAGTGCCCACTCTGGCGGGTAGAAGGGGTTGGGGACTTACCAAGAGGACTCAGGCCAAGTGCCCACACTCACGGCTGCTCTCACATCACATGTGCCACCAGGCAACACCCATTCCCCTGACCAGCCACACAGGTCACGTTACTAACAGCCTGAGTTAACAGAGAATGGGATGTGCCAGGGCCTAGGCTAAGTGTTTTGGGTGAATTTTCTCATTTAACTCTCACTGCAACTCAGACCCAGGTACTGGGGTTGGCCTATTTTCCCAGGTGAGAAAATTATGGCTCAGAGAGGTTTGATCACTGGCCCAGAGTCTCACAGCCAAGCAGCAGAGCAAGGATTCACAGCCATACCTGGACTCCGAAGCCAGGGTTCTGAATCACTGTGTTCAGCGGCCTCCTCGGGCACAGCCTGCCACCCTGGGGGCGGCTCACCACTTCTGTGTACACGAGGGGAAACCAAGGCCCAGAGTGACAGGTCTCTTGGTAGGTAGCACAGCCAAGGCCTGACGCCTCCAAGGCTCCCCTCCCGCCCCCACGAGAGCCATGCTGGGTAGAAAGGCTGGGAGCACCATGATATTGAGCCGTTGGAATCTGCCTTTTTCCTCCAAAGGGAAGAGCAGGAGGAGGCTTGCAAAGAGAGAAAAAAACACGAAGGGCCCAGGGAACATCTGTTCTTAGAGAACAGAGTCTCAGAGTTCAGGAGGGCACCTCTCACACCCACGCAGGAACTGCCCCTTCAACAGCAGGAATACGCGGCCCAGGACAGATCTGTACCCGTGTGCTCCTCCACTCCAGCCAACGCTCCAGTGTAACGCATCTGGCCTGAAATCTCCATTTCTCTCCCCAAGCCTGCTTGTCACGCAGCCTTCTGTGTCTTGGTACATGACAGCGCTGCCCTTCCAGTGTGTCAGGCCAGAATCCTTACTGTGGACACCCTCTTCCTCTCACACCCCACACCCAATCCACTAGCTTATTCGATGGAATTGAATCCGACCTCTGGCTGCCTCCCACATGGTGGTCACACTGAGCCCTCCTTCATCTGAGTGCCTGCAGGGGCTTCCCCACTCCAGTCACTTCTCAGGCAGTAGCCCACTCAGTCCCTCCCAAATGTGTGCTGGAACAATAGTGCCCCTGCCCAGGCCCTCAGCAGCTTCGCCTATACTCAGACTGAACAGCAAAGTCCTCTCGAGGGGCCAGAGGGCCCCACACAGTCTGCCCCCCCTCCAGCCCCATCTCCCACCAGGATGGCTCTCCTAGTCTCTGTCCCAGCCACACCAGCCTCCTGGCGGTCCCTCAAACACACCCCACACCCTCCTGCCTCAAAGCCTTTGCGGTGCCATTTCCTCTGCCTGAAGTGCTCTTCCCCAGACAGCCCGTGGCTCCCGCCGCCTCCCCCAAGGAGCCTGCCGGCTCTCTTACCAGAGGCTTTCCACCACCGCCCAACACAGCAGGGCCATTTGCTCAAGTCACTCTTTCTACTCGCACCCAAGCTTTATTTTTCTTCCAGGCACCTCTTGCACCTGAAAAACAGCCAGTACTGAACTGGTATTTGTTGCTTTGTTGATTCTGCCCCACCGCTAGAATGTCAGCCCCAAGTCCAAAACAGAGGCGTGGTCTGTTTCGACCAACGCTATGTCCAAGGGCAAGGAAAAGCGCCCCAACATGCCGAATGCTTGACAAAAAAAGCATTTTTTTTTTTGAACACATCTTTTAGTTTCTGCAGGCCCTGGAGACTGATGTCGCTTGGAGGCCGGTCACCTGTGCCAGCTGCAACCCCAAGGGCTGTCACATGAATAGTTCCTGGCCCAATCCCCATCCTGTCCCGGGACAACTGACTGCTTGCACCAGAACAGGACTCTGCCTTGGCCCCGGTCTGGTGCCTCGGCCCACCCTCTTGGCCACTGGGGGAGAACTTCTGGGTTTGACAGCTGGGCCCATGGGGCGGCTCCAGTCACTGGCAGGAGCAGAGGCTGGGCTGCGGCTGCCAGCACCAACCCCCCCAGTGCTGCCAGGTCCCGGGTCCGGCATCTGACAGAGGTTGCGCCCCGCTCCAAGCAAGAGGCGGTGGAGGAGGGCAGCCCAGTGCCACGCCTGCCCTTTTCCTGCTGTAGCACTGAGGGCCATCAGAAGGAAGCTTTGTCTCCAGAATAAAGAGCATGAAGCCCAGTGCCAGGCAGAAACGGGCACCGAGGGGGCTGGCCCATCAGAGACAGTTTAAGGAAAAACAAGAAAATGGGATAGAGAATGTCTGAGGACTAATTTGCACACCCCACCGGTTTCATGCCTCCAGGGTGGCCGTGACGATGGTAACTTCACTTTTCCAGGCCCTGGCCTGAAGGTCAACACAGACAATCAGACGATTGTCCCAGTGGGGTGATCTGGCATTGACCCTGCACAGAGGGAGGTGGGGACAGAGGACTGTAGTTTTGCCTCAGAGTCAGATGACCTGAATCGAGGCCTGACTTTCCATGCACTCGTGTGTGACCCATCTGTACCTCAGTTTACCCATCTGTAAATGGCGTGTCCAGGCCTGCACTCTGAAGCCTCAGGTTGCTTGCCACTGGATCACACAGTGGGGCAGCTCTCAGCCTGTGGCCACGTTCCTGGGCCACACAGGCTAGACTCCAACTTCCCTGGGCTCAGGTCCTCTCGCTGGGGCCTGATACCTAGGGCACAGCCCCTGCCCACTCTGACCCAGGCTTACAGCCTCCCTCCTCCCATGATTACCTGACATATGAAACCTCTCTGGGCCTGGCTCAGTGGCTGGTGGTCTCACCCCACCCAGACACTGGGACCTGCACTGACCCCCTACGCCCCTTCAGCCACAACCACAGAAAGGAACCCACAGAGAGGGCAACAGAGAAGCCCAGAGAGGGAAAGGGGCATGTTGATGCCACACAGCACAACTGCCACCCACAGGTCCTCCCTAGCAGCCTTGGGCTTCCCGAGTTACAACAGGGTCCTCAAAACCTGTCAACAGAGCCCCATGACTGAACCCTCCGGGGAGGGGGTCCGTAGACTGAAGAAACCAAAGATGGGGGATGGAAAGCTGCATGGAGTTTTACAGGCTTCCCAGCTTTTTCTTGCACCCAGAACTGTAACCTCTCAGCCAAGGCCTCTTTCAGGAGGGGACAGCTTCGCTGGCCTCAAGGGATGCTCAGGATTTCCACTGAAAGAGTGAAATAAACCTTGGGCAAACATCTGGACAGAGGAGCCAACCGATAAAGCACGTATTCTAGGAACAGAGGAAAGCAGCTCAAAAGAGGGGAAGCCCAATCCAGTGAACACCTGAACTGACACCTCCCTTCCTTCTGTACACTCAGGACGCAGAAGTCTGGACTTGGTGCCATCTGAGGGCTGCTGACCCCAGCCTCCCTCTCCCCGCACACTCCTCCAAGCTGTCTGGGAGAGTGAGACCTGGGACAGCTGCAGGTGACGGTTCCTCTCTGTGGTTATACTGCAGCATGGGGAAGACACTTTCAGTGACTGTGTATCCGCAGCTTAAGAGGCTGCCTGGGTCAGTGGCTAAGCAGCCACAGCTTATCTGGGAGGAGGATTCAAGGGCCACAGGGCAGGCTGATCCAGAGGCCTCTATTAAATGGAACCTTTGTGGCCGGCGGGGAGCACCACGGCCACACCTTCATTCATAAAGGAGATATTTAATGTGCTCCTGCTGTGTACTGAGGTGCTGAGCCTGAGCACCATGCTTGGAGAGGAGATGAGCCAGCCCCCCGCCCCCCACCATTCTCAAAGAGCTCACAAAGCAGACGAGGAATGACACTGTATAACACAAGACAGAAAGTAGTTCATACCTCCAGGATGGGGTTACAAACTCAGATACCTGGAGGGACAGAAACACCAGGTAAGCGTGTGTTAACGCAGGCTCAAGGTTTTCCAATCTTCCGATTTGTGAAGTAAAGCCAGAAATCAGGATTTTTTAAGGTAAAATCCCCTCTTGGCAATTAGCTCAATTTTTGACATGGGCTAAAGTAGAATCTGCCCCTGGGGCAGATGTGGCTTGCCAGTCTGTGGCCTCTGTTTTCTTGAAAGGGACGCAGAACATGCCGTGGAGCTCAGTGGAAGCCCACTCCCCTGCAGCCAAGGTCCCCGAGAGGACATCCTGGGAGAGAAGGATTGGTGTGGGCTGCCAGATGGGGAGGACACCCCTGGGAGGGAATCCTGGGGAGGGGTATGCATACCCACCGGAACCGCAGGGGTCAGGGGGCAAGGGCCCCCCAGCCTACGGCCTGTCTTTCCTCTGAAAAAGGAGTCCCTGTCTCCGTCCCCCAAGCGGGCGCAGAGGCATCAGCTCTGAACATCCCCAGGTGGTGGGAGGGGCCGCCTGCCCAGCAAGCCTCGGGGTTCAATCCCTCTGCGGCAGGACAGCACAGGTTAATTTCATCCCTGGAGCTTGAGGAACAGATCAGCTAATGCAACAGCTCCATCAGAGGAAGAGACAACGGAGGACAGAACGAGGTTAAGAATCATGTCCTGCCTGGCCAGGCCTGGCTGGTTACGTAAGCCGGCCTCAGGACAAAGCCACGTTCAAGGCACCAGGGAGGGCCCGGGCTAGAGAGTCCCAGAAATATAGAGAGGGTTCTCCCTCCCTCCCTGTCTACCCCGACTCTCCAACCTTGCCTTGCAGCGCCTGGAAAGCCCAACAGAGTACAGACCTAAAGGTGGAGACTAAGACCCCAAGATAAGGCACTAAACAGGACTGCGGAGCTGGAACTAATAATAATAGCAAACTTTTACCAAGTGATGACCTTGTAGCAGGCACTGGGACAAATCCTTTCATGGATTCTTTTACCTAAAAGTCAGTAACACCATGAGATGACAATTACTATTACTCCCATTTTACAGGGAGGGAAACTGAAATGCAGACACAGCTATCCAAGGTCACAGGCCTCCTAAGTGAGGGGTGTGGCTCAGACCCCGATACTGGCCTCCGAAACCACACTCTGATCCATCTGCTGCCACCAGGCAACATTCTGCTAGAACACCGGAACCACCCCACCTCTTCAGCAACCTCCTGGCGGCATACATGCATGTGGCCCCCTGTCCTCCTGTCAGCACTTGGGGGGGAGCCGACTCCTCCGAAAACCTGATGAAACCTCCAGACTCTCTCTGCAGGGAAAGAAGGCATAGAAATGCCCACAAAATGTTGTGCATGATTTCAGGGGGCACACAGCCTCCTGCATTGGTGAGAATGGATGAGTCAAGATCACAGGATACGCAGGATCAAGAGACAGGAGGTGGCCAAGGGAAAGGACTCCCCCAAGCCCTTTGGGATGCCTCATATCTATAAACGTGGAGCCCAAAATCACAGTTGCTAAAGTTCACAGGCGTGGGCACAATTCAGGGCTCAGGGTCTGGTCATGCCTTTGGGGCTAGGAGAACAGAATAAATCACGACATACAATAGCCTTCACCACTGCACCCACTGGGTGTGACTCACAGCTCCCAGCTGCTGGGCAGACGGGGAACAGCTGGGCCCCAGCATCTGGACGGGGGTGGCATCACCAAGCACACCATACCAGCCTCCTGCCCACTGCACAAGTCACCATCCAGGGAGCCCACCTCACTGCAGACCAGCCCTGGCCTTGATCTAGCCCCACGGCTCAGAGCGCTTCCCGGGGGGTCCCCTCTGTTGCCCCTGCCCGGCTCCCATGCCAGCCACAGCCCTGGGAGGAGAGGGTTAGACGACAGCCCCTTGCAAGGCCCCAGAAGACCCAGGCTCTGGTGCCAAGTCTTCTGCTGTCTCACTGCATGACCTCAACGAGGCCCGTCCTGCCTCTCAGGGCCTCAGTTCCACCAATTGTCAAATGTGGAGACCACCCTATCAAGTCCTTCCCAGCTCACAGCCGAGTATGTAAACAGCGGCATCTGACAAACTCTGTGCTGCCCTGGGACCCTGCTTTCGGGAAGTTACATAAACATCCTGCGGAGAAACAAAAGTCAAACCTAAAGACTACTATTTTTTTTTTTTTTAAAGGATATCAAGAAGCCCTTTTTATAGTCCAGCTTCCCTCATCCTACTTCCATTGTTCCAAATATCCTCTCAGGACCTAGAAAACACACTGGGTTTCCGTCGGGGGTTTGAGCTTCTCAACGTTCTTCCCTTGGAAGCTGCCCCGCCTCTTCTTGGCAGCTTTCTCCCCAGGACACACCCGTCTGGGCCCCCGGCACTGCCCTGGGCCACCCTCTGAGGGCGACGGCTACCCAGCCTGCCAAAGATGGCGTGGGGGCAGGGACTGTTTTTGGGAAACAAACAAACCCTTCCCTGGTCAGAACAGAGACAGCTCTGGGTTCCTGTCCCCATCATGACGCCACGTGTGGCCCTGTGTGGGCAAGTCCCTGTTCCTGGGTTCACCGCTGAGAAATGAAGGGGTTCCCACTGTGCGTCGGGAAAGCCCTCTAGGTCCTGGGCAGTACCTTGGTGACACTGACGCAGAAAAAGGCAGCAGGCTAGATGGTGGGCTCTGATCTTGACCCCCACGCCTACCCCTCCTCCTAGAAGCAGAAGAGACCCACTTTTCTTTCTCTGATTTTATCTCTTGTCCTAGCTGTAGGGCCTTGAACTCAGCACCGAGTGGCCTCAAATGGCCATCCCTGAGACAGAAAGAATGAGTGTCTGCAGTGGAGGCCCCAACAGAAGGCTTTGGCTCGAATCATATCAGCCCTGCCAAAACCCAACTCATTCATTTGGTATTAGATACATTTTTGCATCTTTAAAAAACCAATCTAAGTGGGGCCTGCTACATAAACATTCCAGGACAATCTCCCACTTCCCTTCTTCCAAAGAGATTATGCTTCCAAGCACCCTTAGAGAATTCTACAGAATTCCTAGATCTATCACCTTAGGGCTGTATGGCCTAAGTATTTTCATCTATAAAATGGGGACAATAATAGTGCCCACTTTATAGGATTATGCCTAGCAAGCACTGATAAGCTCTCAAAAAATGCTGAGTGGAAACTATATGATCATCTTCATTAAAATTATTGACATAGTTGGGGCGCCTGGGTGGCTCAGTTGGTTGAATGTCTGATTCTTTTTTTTTTAATTTTTTAAAATGTTTTATTTATTTCTGAGAGAGAGAGGCAGCATGAGCAGGGGAGGGTCAGAGAGAGAGGGAGACACAGAATCAGAAGCAGGCTCCAGGCTCTGAGCCACCAGCACAGAGCCCAACGCGGGGCTCCAGCCCACGAACCGTGAGATCATGACCTGAGCCGAAGTCGGATGCTTAACCGACTGAGCCACCCAGGTGCCCCCAGCATCTGATTCTTGATTTCAGCTCAGGTCATGATCCCAGGGTTATGAGATCGAGCTCTGCGTCAGGCTCTGTGCTGAGTGCAGAGCCTGCTTGGGATTCTCTACCTCTCTCTCCTCCTCTGTGCCTCTCCCCCACTCACATGTGCTCTCTCTCTAAAATAAAAATAAATTTAAAAAAATTGAGATGCTGAAAACTACTAGACTGGTGACAGCTAAGGCCCCCTAACCCTCTCAGACCACATCCGACTACTGTGATCATACACACGTGCACACACATGCACACCCTTCTCTGGAGCAGGACCCACACTCTCTGCCTGGCCCCAGCCCCGGAACACAGCTGGTTTATTCCTGGCACCCACCCTTGCCTCCCCAAAGCCCTCCATCCTTCAAGTCCCCTGATCCCACCTTCCTCAAGTGGCCCAGCACTTTCTCCTGTAATTGTGTTGGGGTTCTATTGAACCTTATTATTGTGCCACAAGATTGTCCCCTGGAGATGGGAAGCTGTTACAAGATGGTGGCCCCTTGACAACAGGGTGGAGAAAAACTGGGCTTTTCTCTGGGTCCTTGACATTTGCTGGGTGTCTGAATATGATGAGAGCCCAAGAAGAGAAGTATGTTTTTGTTTTTGTTTTTTTATGTTTATTTTTGAAAAAGAGATAGAGCATGAGCCGGGGAGAGGCAGAGAGAGAGGGAGACACAGAATCTGAAACAGACTCCAGGCTCTGAGCTGTCAGCACACAGCCTGACCCAGGACTCTAACCCATGAACCATGAGACCACGACCTGAGCTGAAGTCAGTCACTCAACTGACTGAGCCACCCAGGCGCCACTCTAACCAAGTTTTTCTTGAACTTTAGCATACAACTACATTACTTGGCAGCTTCTTTTTTATTTTTATTTTTTTTTAATGTTTATTTTTTTGAGACAAAGAGAGACAGACAGAGTGTGAGCCAGGGAGGGGCAGAGAGAGAAGGAGACACAGAACCTGAAGTAAGCTCCAGGCTCCAAGCTATTATGACAGTACAGAGCCCGATACGGGGCTCGAACCCCACAGACCGTGAGATCATGACCTGAGCCAAAGTCAGATGCTTAACCAACTGGGCGACCCAGGCGCCCATTACTTGGCAGCTTCTTAAAACAGACTGCTGGACCCTTCCTTTCCCCTTCATCCCAGTTTCTGATTCAGTAGGTCTGGGATGGCATCAGATAATTTGCATTTCTAGCAGATTCCCAGGTAATACCCACGTAATGCTACTAGTCCAGGAGCCAACCCTGCGAATCACTGACCTAACCTGCAGGTTGAATAAGGAAGGGCTCTCATGAGTAGGTGATGCTAACACTCCTGTAAAAGCGTGAGCAGTAGTGCCATGGTCTGAGGAGAGGAGGAAGGGAACCTGGGCAGTGAGTGATGCATAAGGGAAGGCCCCGTGATGACGACACTCACTTGGCCTCTGCCTGGGCAGGTAGTGTAGACCCGAGGTGGCTGCCATGGAACAGTGATTACAGCAGACCTCCATCGACCGCCACCCCAGACCTGCCCAGACAGGCCAATGCGTGGCCAGCCCAGGGGTAAGGAGAGCCCACGCCCTGCCTCATGCAGCCAGACCAGACTGTGCAAACAAGGCCAGAGCCTCGGCCACATCTCAACCGTGTGAGCGCTGGGGTTCTGTTCCACACCACCCCCCACGATCCCTTCCGTCTTGGCTGGCTGAGTGGGCTCATGGTTCCTCATTTCCGGTGACTTACAGAATAGGTCTGCTCTGTCTGGCCAGAGCAGCCCCTCGGAGGCCAGCAGGCCATGATGGGAATCCCCTGAGCCTGAGCCTCCCCAGGCTGAGCCTTCCACTTCGCTAAGCCTTTGGTGCCATATCTGCTACTGGGGGAGGGGAGTGACAGAATGCCTACTTCCTACTGCTCTGGGGAGGATGAAATGAGCTTCAATAACAACATCACCAGCTACAACAATAATCATAACTCACATGGCCTCAGCTTGTAGGTAAGCATCTTCCCTGAATTATCTTTCTAGACGCTATGAAACAGGGACAATTCGATCCCCTTTGTGTGGGTGAAGACACCAAAGAGCTTCCCAAGGTTCCACGGGTAGGAACTGGCCCAGCAAGGATCTGAACCCAGACCATCTGGCTCCAGAGCCTAGCTCCCAACCTCTGCCCTGTCTGTGTCCCAGTCACCTGCCCCAAGATCTACACCAGGCCACCTCTCCGGGCCATCATCCTGTTCCCCCTTCCCAGGGCACAGGGAGGCTGGGTGGGAGGTCTCTGGAGGCTCCAGCCCACAGCATGCACAGTCTGGGGTACGGGGCTGTCATCTCAAGGACAGCCACGGGAACTGCCAGGCCACCTTATCTGGCATAAATTTTAGATACTATTCAACATGGCTACCAGGGAGAGCACTGGGCCTTGATGAAAAAGACAGAAGAGGAAAAACAGGTGCGACAGAAGAAGTCCTGTCAGGCCTCCTGGAGGCTCCCATACCCCATGCAAATTACCCTGTCTCTCCGGGCCTCAGTTTCCTCTTCCAAATAAACCTTCTCAGGCCATTAGATGGATAGTTCAGGAACTCAAACCCCAAGGATTCTTCCTTCCATCTCTGAAAGGACAGACCACCCCCTAGGTATAAACAATAATAACCATTGTTATCTTTGAAGAGCTACTTACTGGGCTCTTACTCTGGGTAAAGCACTGATCTCCTAGCAAAACAGGACTATTACTATCCTCATTGGTTGATCGCTAGAGGGATTTAAGATTTAGGTAATTTTCTCTAGATCCCACAGCTAGGGGATGATGATGACAGAGCTGGGAATTGAACCCATGACTTTTGACTCCACTCTGCAATGCCGCCCACTGGTGAAATAAGCCACACGCAGCCTCTGCCTTCAAAGCCTGGAGCCTAGAAGAAACGAGACCTTTCCCTAAGAAACCAGACTTCAAAGCCAGGTGTGTGAAGGGCCCCAGGAGAGGGCCACATAGTAGGCTCTTCCCCGTAAAAGCAGGGAGCAGACAATGTCAGCTCTGTGCCATTAGGAATGACTGTATGGAGGAGAGGACACTGGCATTGGGCCTCAGTGGGAGACTACTGGGGGGTGAGGGGAAGTGACTGGGGTGTGGCACCCTCACCATGAGCAGAGATGGGCAGGGAGGCAGGGGCAGGCACACACGGCGAGGGAAAGCAGGCAGGTTCTGCTTGAGGCCTGGGGGTGAATGGGAGATGGGGCGGGGGCACACAGTGGGCTACCTCCCATACCTTACCCTCAAAATAAACAAATGCTCATTTACAATGCATGTTTTTAAATTAGATTAACGCAATCTGAATCAAGAAATAGGACAGGAAGGAATAAAAAGGGCTAGGAGGGGACTTAATGTAAACTCTCCTCTGCCTGGAGAAGGGATTTGGCCCCCTCTGTGACTCCTTTGGTCGAAGACTGTCCCTACCCCAGAGGCCACACAGTTCTGGACATTCACCTCCACACCTTCCATCAAGCTCCAAACCTCGGAGCTGAGGCTGATGGGCAGAGCTTCGTAGCAGCCCCACAGACAGGAGAAAGCACCTCTGCTGGTGACCTTTTAAGACCAGGAGACCCAGGGGCGCCTGGGTGGCTCAGTTGGTTAAGTGTCTGACTTCCGCTCAGGTCATGATCTCACGATTCGTTGGTTTGAGCCCCGCGTCGGGCTCCATGCTGACAGCTCAGAGCCTGGAGCCTGCTTCGGATTCTGTGTGTGTGTGTGTCTCTCTCTCTGACCCTCCCCTGTTCATGCTGTCTCTCTCTCTCTCATAAATAAATAAAAAACATAAAAAAATTTTAAAAAGACCAGGAGACCTTGCATTAACCATTACTGAAGGGAAGGAGGGGGAAAGCCCTGCCTCTACCCCACCCCCCGCCCCCCTCCTCAGTTTCAAACCCTTCCTTTCAACTCCTACTGATTCAGGCTGACTCATGATTCAGCTTGCTTTCCACACATCTGAGGAAAGAGAGATGGAACCCATTTCACAGTTGGGGAAACAGAGGCAGAAGGTTCCGGTCCTCTGTGAAACCACAGTCCCGGCAGCTCTGGCTCTGGCAGCTGGTCCAGATATCCCGAGGGGCCCCCGGAAGGTCACCGGTGCTAAGTGTGTTCCATAGGGGGAAGGCCTCTCCCAGGCAGAGCACTGCAGGCCAGGCCAGGATGGGGAACTTCCCAAGAAGCACAGGAAGGGGCAGCTCTGAAGAGCTATGAGAAAAACGGGGAGGGGTGGAGTTGAGCCGAGCACCCCCCGCCCCAGCTACTGAGATTCTCGGAAGAAAAGGGAACTGAAAGAGGTCACCCAGGCATGACCCTTCCGACGACACGCCTCCTGCGTCCCCTCCCGCTCTCCAGTCTCACTGCACACCTTTAGCAATGGGACCTCGCCTCTCCCCGGGTATCCCGTTCCCCTTAGCCTCCTGTGGCTCTTGCTGCTGTCTCCTCCCTCAGGAGGCACAGGACGAGACTATGCCCTCTGCCTACAGAGAGCCCTGCCGGGGGTTGAAAGCAGTGACACTGTCACTTAACGGTCCTTCCCCAAACCTCAGGTCACCTGTAATGACCCGATCCCCAAAGCAGCTACAAAGTCCTTCAGCCTCCTCCTCCTCCGTTTCTCAGTCCCACGGCCTGAGTCAGACTCTGGTGGGCTCTCTGCGGGGCCACAATTAGCACCATCTCTGAGCTGGTCTCAACCCAACTAGTCCTGCCACCATCTTGGGCCAAATGACCTCCGAGGGGAACAGCACACTAGGGTGAAAACAGTTCCGGCACGCGTTCCAGTGCAACTCCGTAAGTGACTCAACCCCTCTGAGCCTCCATTTCCCCATCTGAAAATGGGGCAGGGGTGGGTGTTGCCAGCGGCAGCGGCTACTTTGCAGGGGCATTGTGAGATGTCAATGGAGCGTCTGTGAGGAGCCTGGCACGAGACACGGGAACAGGCATCGACTCAACGAGCTGCTTACAACCCTCTGTCCTCTCCACCGGCTACAGAATAAAATCCAGACTCCTGAGCAGGATGCCACAAACTCCCCACAACCCAGCCTTGCCTTCCACTGCCCCCCTTCCCACAGCCTGCATCCTCACAAACACTTCCTCCCCCAGGAAGCCCCGCTGACCAGAAGAGCGTTTTCCCTCTACTGACCTTCCAAAGCCCATCTATCACTGACCACGTCCTGCCTCTTCACCGTCACCGATCCTCGTCCTCCCTCCCCCATCAGACCGGCAGCCTCTCTGCCTGGAAACGAGCGGTACTTCACCCCATTTTGTTTCCCCATCACCCCGCTCCGCAGACAGTTTCCATACATGTTTAACGAATTACCCTAATGTTCCATTTCTCTTAAAGCATGTCCAAGTCCTCCAAACAGTCCAGATTATTTCAAGCCATACCCAAAACCAAATTCCAACCCAGCAGAAGTCTGCCCAATCTCTAGGGACTTGCAGGCCTGGCTTTGGTCCCAAAGTATGGAAGACGGGTCAAGCAGGCCCAAAGCCCAAGGCAGAGAAAGCTGGGAGCTGCTGAGACCAGAGTCCATTTCTATGTGTCTCAGATGCAGAGTTTCTCAGTTGGCTCCTGGGCCAACCTTCAGCTTATGATTTCACACTCGACCACATCCTCAACTTGTGAATTAAAACTGTTTCTTGCATGCCCCTTATTGACGGGAGGCTCACTATCCATCTTTTCTTGCTTGCTGGCTCCTTCCCTTCACCTGTTGATTCTCCCAGAGGCCTCTCTTCCTGCTCTGATCACGATGACAAGGACAGCCTGGCCACATGCCAAAGGGTCATCCCCATCCCTCAGGGCTCCTTTCACCCATCCAGCCCCTCTACTCATTGCCCCGCATTTCTGAGTCCCCTGGAAGTCTAGCCAGTAGTGCAATTTCCACTCTTGTTCCTAGAGGCTGACAATGATCTGTCAGCCCAGGAGGGCTCCCTGTTCGTGGAGCCTAACAAAAACCTACACTCCCTGCAAATCCCAGATGCAGTGCTGGTGCGGCCCTGGGATCAGCTAGGACAGTAATGAGCAAACTTTCATCTCCCAAAAACTTTCGTTCCCTACCCCCACTCCATTGTTTTAAGAAGTCATTTATTAACTAGCAATTTGTTTTCCATTTTTAAAGAAATTACTCAAGGCCCCCTAACAGAGCCTGATCAGCAGTCATGAGATGGTGCCCTCACCAAGAGACTGGGCCACCATAGAGCACTGAAGCCGGTGGAAGTCTGGGGCACCACGCATATTCACTCAGAGTGTTTACTGAGGGCCTTCTCTGTGCCCTAGGCTCAGAAACGCCATACACACATGCATTTTCCATCAGGATTCTGTAATCCTGACACTGGCTCAAAGTCCACCCCCCATCACTGTCCCCGGGGACCTTTGGGGCTGGAGCACCTAGGGCAGGCCACTGGTTTAGCAATACAGGCCCTGCTGATGAGTCACACAAGTGGACACTCGCGATATAAATCCCTTGGCCTTCTGTCTCTCATCGCCCCAAGAGCTCCACTTCTTGGTCCTACCTCTGCCCCCTGCTGATCTAAAAGGGACCTGGTCTGAATGGAGATGAAAGGTTCTGCCTTCCCCTGGGTGCCGGGGACAGGCCTGTTGACAAAGCCACCAGCTGTCCCTAGCTAGAGCCAGGGAGACCAGCTCCTCCCTGCACCACCCGCACCGGGAAAGCTTTCCTGCCAGGGACCCAGCCAGCAACAGAAGTCAGACCACCGTGGAGCCCCAGGCCCGGGCGCCACTGGACATCCCTCCTGCCCCAGCTGCCCACAGTAACAAGAGCCAGGGCACAAGATCTCACCCTGCAACAGCACCGGGCAGAAGGAGCATCGCCTGGGGGTAAGGGTAGTGGGGAGAGGGGACAAGTGTCCTCATAATTTCAACTGAAAACGACACCATGAGCTCAGTCACAGCAGGACCTCATAGAGACCTGTAGCTGAGACTCGGGCTAGGGGAGGAAAGTAAATCCAAGTTCTACCACTTCTCACCTGTGTCACCTTTACCATCCTGTGCCTCAGTTTCCCCCTCTCTGAAATGAAATGTGGTTAATAGTAAAATGGGAGATCTAAATAAAATAATGTATGTAAAACAATTAGCCCGGGGGCACCTGGGTGGCTCAGTCAGTTAAGTGTCCCACCTCGGCTCAGGTCATGATCTCCCTGTACATGGGTTCAAGTCGCACTTCAGGCTCTGTGCTGACAGCTCAGAACCTGGAGCCTGCGTGGGATTCTGCGTCTCCCTCTCTCTCTGCCCCTCTCCTGCTCCTAGTCTGTCTCTGTCTCAAAAATAAACAAACATTTAAAAACAAAGCAAAACAATTAGCCCAGTGCCTGGCACATAGTAAACATGCAATAAATACTTGTTGAATATAAACATGCCACAGTTTACGGAGGTACCACAGGTTTTCATTTCATCATATTCTACCCCATTTTACAGGTGAGGAAACTGAGGTGAAGGGAAGGGAAGGAACCGGCCCAAGGTCACAGAGCTGGGAAGTGACAGACACCCAGGTCAGTCTGCACCTCAAGACCAGGGGCAGTACTGCCTGAGGCCATTCTGAATGACTGGGGGCTGAGGGGGGCAGTACAGCGCGGGGGGCCTAGTCAGGGGTGGGGTCCTGAGTCCCCGGGGCCTGGCATGGCTCCTGGCTGACCCCTGTGCTCAATCCAGGGAAGAGCCGGGAGGCCAGTTCCCAGATTCCCGTCCTGCCCCAGTGCCCCCTCCCCACCCCGTCCCAGGGTGTTAAAGAGCAGCGTTCAAAGCGGAGGCTCCTCACTCTGAGAACCTGAGAGAGGAAGAGAGTTAGAGACCAGGNGCCCAGGGCCCCCAGCCCGTCTCCCCTTCCCCGCGCCCGCCGCGGCGCCTACCTCCCCGAGTCGCGGCCGTGGGAGCGGGGTTCGATCCCGTGATGGAGCGTGGGTGCCGGCCCGAGATCGGCTCCGGAGGNACCACGTGACGCGGGCTGCCTTTGACCCCTGTCTCCGAGCGGGTAGGGGGCGGGGGCCGCAAGGGGTGTCAGATGCGGGACCCGCGAGGGCCCCGGGGCGGCTGCCGGGCGTCCTGGAGGCGGTGACCCCGGGGAAACAAAGCCCGAGGGAAGCCAACAAGTTATTCGGGGTCAAAGAGGGAACAGCGCTGGGGGTCGGAGAGGCTTCAGAGAAAACTAGGGAGACAAAGACCTGTGCCCGCCGGGCCTCCGGGGGCCCTGGGAGCGCCCTGGCCGGCCCGAGGGGGCCTCCCAGCTCTGCCGCCCGTGGGCTTGGGACAACTGTCCAGGGCCTCTCCGGACAGCTCCCCGACAACCACATCTCTGCTGGAGTGACCCCTCCTGGGCAGGCCTTCCCCACCCCGCCCCACCCCACCCCACCGTATGCCCTGACTCTTGAAAACCCCTTTATTTCCTTTATCGTGATTTTCTGGTTCATTTACTGGTCTCATTGTTTACTAGAATGTCATCTCCCCCAACAAGTTGTTCCCAGATGAATCCCCATCGCCTGGCGCATAACTGGCAGATGAGGAGGTGGATGACCTTGTGCAGATTTCTTCCCCGCTGAGCCTCAGTTTCCCATCCCCAGTGTCTTTTCCACCCTCTCAAGGACCCTGCAGGTTAGGCAAGACTACAGATGGGGACAATGAGGCCCAGAGACATGGGATGACTTCTGGGGGTCTGTAGAGAGCTGAACTAAGTCTCTGCTCAGATCTGACTGCTCTGGGGGGGGGCTTTGGGGCCTGCAAGAACCTTCCTGAATAAGGAGGGGTGGAGCAGGGGAGGGGTGAATTTGATTAGTGAGCCTTGAGGAGCTTGCTAATGATGTATGTAGCTAGGCCCCTCCCCTGCAGATCCTGACTCTTGTGGACCTGCGGTGAGGCTGGGGCAGATTTGGAAAACAGGAGATTTGTAGTTTTCTGTGAACCTTCTGAGGCTGAAGATTAACTGTAGGAACAAAGCTCAAAACGCATGTGAGCGGGGGCACCGGGGTGGCTCAGTTGGTTGAGCATCCAACTCTTGATTTCGGTTCTAGTCATGACCTTATGGTTGTGAGATCGAACCCCATGTCCTACTCAATACAAGCTCAGAGGCTACTTGGGATTCTCTCTCTCCTTCTCTCTCTGCCCCTCCCCTGCTTGTTCTCTCTCTCTCTCTCTCTCTCAAAATAAACAAATAAATAAACTAAATGAAAAAAGTATATGAGCAACCAGGGCAGAGCCAAGAGAAGTAGAAAAGCCAAGTTTGACACATGAGAGTAGGATAGACTCACCCCAACTCCCCTAAAAAATAATTTTGTGCTGGGGGCAGGGGTTTCCAGCCGGCCCACGCATGATCCAGAGGGGAAAGATGTTAAGGCCTGAACAAGAAGAGGTGCTGGGGAATGGGACTGGGTTCCTGACTCCTAGATGTGCCCAAGTGACAGCTTTGGACAGAGTACCATCAGACAGGAATGCGCCTAATACTGGTGGTCACAGGTCCAAATTGCAGGCCACGTTCAAAGATAGACTCCAGCCCTGCCACCACTTTGACCATGGAAATCAGCATCCACCAGCAATTTATCCTTTATCATCTATAGTCCTGTGGTCGATGATCTAAAAGTCCTTGAATATGCTCTGAGTCTTAGGCAGGTTAGACTACTTCCAGGGCACCCGGGTGGCTCCATCGGTTGAGCATTTGACCTCGGCTCAGGTAATGATCTCATGGTTTGTGAGTTGGAGCCCTGCATTGGGCTCTGTGCTGACAGCTCAGAGCCTGGAGCCTGCTTCANTCCACCCAGGCACCCCATTGTGTTTATTTATTTTTGAGAGACAGTGAGAGACAGAGCACGAGAGGGGAAGGAGCAGAGAGAGAGGGAGACAGAATCCAAAGCAGGCTCCAGGCTCTGAGCTGTCAGCACAGAGCCCGGCACGGGGCCTGACCTCATAAACCATGAGATCATGACCTGAGCCCGAGTCAGACACTTAACTGACTGAGCCTCCGGGGGCCCCAAACATTAAAAAACGTTTTTAAAAAATGTTAGAAGACCATTTCTGTCCACATGAGGTCCTGTGATTATCATCACTGTGCCCAGCACCACGCTCCTGTCCTGGTAAGGGAGAACCAGGGTTAAAAGAGACAAGGGTCTGCACTCAGGTGTACAAGCATGTTTGGAGAGGATCTGCATGCCCCTCCTGTGTCCAGGGGCTGGCTAAGCTGACTGCCTGCTAGGGAGGCCCAGGGCAAACGCTATGGCCCACAGGAAGAGGGGACTAGAATGAGGGAGCTTTTGGGGGAGGCAGCCTCGGAGCAGGGTCAGGAGGAATGAGTAGGACTGGGGTGGGGAGAAGGATGTGCTCAGCACGAGGAACAACTTGTGAAAAGGTCACATGGAATGTGCTCAGGAAAAGCTGAGTGTTGCATGGGCAGGAGGCAGGGGGCAGGAGGAGAAGGGGGGGGAAGCAGGAAGGAAGGAATGAGCAATTTGGAGAGCGGGGTTAGGAGCAGGTGATAGGTGACCTCTTGGGAGAAGCTCCATGGATCCGACATTATCTCGAGGACCTGGTGGAGAAGAAGGCTGTAAGGAGGTGAAGGAGGTGATAAGAGCCATGCTGTGGGAGGGCTGAGGGGAGGGGAGGCCGATCTGGTCACAAGCCGTCCTCCTGAGCAAGCTGATTGCGATCTGGCATCTGGCGTCTCATCAATGGAGTTGCAGATCCAAAGCATTTTGGGGGCAGTGGTGAGCTGGGGTAGCTCCCCATTATGGAGAGCTACCTCTTCCTATGCTTCCCAAGTCTTCAGAGTCGCTGTTCACCAAGCTGGTCTCAAGGCCCTCCTCACTGTCGCCCAGAAAGCCTCCGGGGAGGCAGGGCCCAAGGCCCACCCATGAAATTTGCCTCCATGGGACTGGGTGAATCTGAGGACCTGCATTTCTAACCACACCCCAGGAAGTCCTGAGGAATGCTGTCCAGACGCCCCATTCCTCCTTCCCCTCAAGACCCACCCACACCTCCTAGAGCTTCGGGGACTTTCTTTGTGCTGACAACTCCCCCGGGGCCCTGACGCCCTTCTCAGCCCCAGGTGGCCTCTCCACTGCCCACTTGACATGTCCCTTGGCTGTCCGAAGGGCCCCTTTATCCAACTGCACAAGTCAGAGGCTGAACTCATTATCTTCCACCCAGATCTGCTCCTCCTCCTCCTGTGTCCCCAACTCACATGTCCAGTCCAGAAATCTGACACCAGCCCCTTGTCCCCACATCCTATTCATGAGCCAGTCCCATTGGCTCTGGCTCCGATTTGTTTTAACCGAACAACCCCGTTTCTTCTTCTGCGCCACTGCCACTGCCGCCCTAGTCCAAGTCTATTGTCCCTACGGTGGTCCGAGTTCACAGCCTGTTCATTGCTTTCTCCCTCCCTCCCACTTTGCTCCCTCTGATGCAGTCTCATCAGAAATGATGTACTCATTTCCTCCTTAAAATTACCAATGCTTCCCATTGATCTTGGGATAAATTCCCTGCCTTGATGTCTAGCCTCACCTCTTATCCTAAATGGTATACGCCCCACCTTCCCTTTACCTAAGCCCCTGATAAGAGTGTGGACTCAGCCAGACTGCCTGGGTTTGAAGGCTGGCCTTTCCACTTATAAGCTATATGACCTTGGTCCTATTTGTCAACCTTTCTGTGCTCAGTTTCCTCATCTCTAAAATGGGAACAACAATAGTATTGTGCTTCACAGGTCTGTTGTGAGTATTAAGTGAATTAAATATGTAAAGCCCTCAGGGTGGTGTCTGTCAGGATAGACACTCTACGAGTGTTAGTTAAGTATTAATTAGGATCCTGTAAGTCTCAGGCGAAATTCCATTTCTTCCTGGGGCTTTTCCTACACCCTTAATCCAGACCAGGCTTGCGGGCCTACAAGTCACACCCCTTCTTCATCACCCTTCTCGTTACTTGTTCTCTGCCCATGTCTCCTCCTAGAGTGTAAGTTCCGTGTGGGCAGACCCTTTGTTGGTCTCAGACATGTACGAGTCCCACCCCCCTGCACAGTACCACGCCTGGGCCACGGTCTGTGGGTTCGAGCCCCGCGTCGGGCTCTGTGCTGACGGCTAGCTCAGAGCCTGGAGCCTGCTTCACATTCTGTGTCTCCCTCTCTCTCTGACCCTCCCCTGCTCACCCTGTCTCTCTCTCTTGAAATAAATAAAAAAAATTTTTAAAATCTCAAAAAAAAAAAAAAGGAAGATATAATGCAAGGTAACCATGTTATTACACTGGCCTGTAACAATTTTGTTTTGCGGGAGGTCTTTGAAACAATGAAATGAAAAGTAACTGAAAAGCAGACACAGTTGCCACCATCGCCAATTCCTAGGACCTCTGTCTTTAGAGCATTCAGGCTCCAAATGTCCTAAGGACATTCGGGCCACCTCCTCTTTTTCTGTCTGGAGTTCTCCTCTCTAGTCTTCAAGGCCCCTTAAGCAGCACCTCCTCCGGGAAGTCTTCTTGCTCCTGCCAAGGCTCTTTGTGGGCCCCAGTCATAGCCCTAGTGATTTTCTAGGACTACAGTGGGATTTGTCAAGGACAATCCAAATTTCATGTCATTTGCTTCTTTAAAAAACTAAAAGGTGATTCAATGAGTGTGTAACTACATGTGATTTCATGTTTGGACTTCAGTGGAGGCAGAAAATAGCCTCTGTCGGGCCACGTGACCTGATTTGTGGTTTGGAGAATGCAGTCACGGTAATTACAACATTGACCACATGGTGTAACAGTTTCCTCTCTCTCTCTCAATCTCTCTCTCTCTGTCTCTCTCTCTCTCTCTCTCACACACACACACACACACACACACACACACACACACACTTCTTCCTGGCAGATCTTGATATCTCTTTAAGTAAGAAAATCTGTCAAATGGGCAGATTATCCATGCTTCAGATGGACAATGGATATAAAATGTTCTGGAAGCCAACCAAAGACTGTCTGTCTGAGATGGGGGATAGGAGCAATTAACAGCAATTAATTACTTGCGCTGGTGCATGCCCCCCATTTCTGTTTGTTACTCAGCAACCCAGACAGCATGAAGCTCAGAGAGGCGAAGAAACTTCCCCAAGGTCACCCAGATAGGAGTAGCTGAGATTTCAAATCCAGGTCCATCCAACTAAAGGACCGAGTTCTTGTCACTCTTCACCCCTCCTCCCTAGTGCCGAGGGGCCATGAACCCCCACATTGTCCAAGCCCACCTGGGTTCTGTGCTCCCTTCGCTCACTTCCACAGGGTCCCTTCTTACCCTTCCCTGTTGTAACACCCACTTTCATCGATGCTGCAGCTGGTTTCCAAAGCAGTTCTATCTCTGGGGCCAGGTTTCCTGTTTCAGGCAGAACCTCAAAGATCCATCTCCCCCCTTCCAGACCATCCCTCACTCTCAGGAGCTGCCGCTGGCTCGCCCAGCACAATCCCTTTCCAGTGCAGCACTTCTCTGTTTTGGAAAGCATCTTCTCATTCTGTAAGCCAAGTTCAGGGCACCACATAGCAGTCCTGAGAGGTAGACACAGTGGAGATTTTTCACCCCCATTTTGCAGGTGAGAAAATGGAGAAGTGGCTAAACCTATAGGAGGTCCCCGTGGCTGGCAAGGCAAAAGAGCATAGCTGAAGCTACACATGATCTTCAGACCACCCGCCTGCTTTCTTCCAAGTCCCTGAAGGGTTCCTGTTGACCGTGTGGACCCATAGAGCGGGCAGAACAGGGAAGGAGGGTGTACATCTTCTCAATGCTCTTGGAGGAGGTAATGGCTTCTGCAAACAAATGTAAATAGCTTATTTTCCCTTTTTTCCCTGTGTTCATTGTGATGAACCAATTACAGCTTGGTGAAAGACAAACACACAAGCACAGGTGGTCTCTAAATGATGTTATTGCAAGAGTTCAACGTCCCCTGAGGGCAAGGCAGGGTCCAGTGCTGAGTTCAAGCCTGGCAGGCTGAGTGCAAAGCTCAGGCACCATCAGGGAGGCAGGTGCCAAGAGCCTGGAGGGACTGTTCTTTCCCAGACCTCTGGCTGCAGCTACCGGTCCGTTGGTCAGAGGTACTCTGTCTGGCCTTGCCCTTACCCCCAGGCCATTTCTCATCCACTCCTCCACTATCTGGCCTCCTCATTCTTCAGTCCTCTTCACTTGATCCCCTGGAGCTAAATACTTTTAACATCACTCAATCAAAAGATTTCACTAATCAGGCGCACCTGGGTGGCTCCAGTTGGTTACGCTTCTGACTTCAGCTCAGGTCATGATCCTGCGGTTCACGAGTTCCAGCCCCGCATTGGGCTCTGTGCTGACAGCTCAGAGCCTGGAACCTGCTTCGGATTCTGTGTCTCCCTCTTTCTGCCCTGCTCATTCTCTCCTCCCCCCCCCCCTTTCTCTCTCTCTCTCAAAAATAAATAAACATTAAAAAAAGATTACACTAATCAACGTGGGGGGGGGGCATTTCTCTATAAGATTCCCAACAATTATCCTAGTTCATTCTCACCGCCCTCCCCTGGGGGTGGGGTTAAGCATTATTATATCCATTCTTTAGCTAAAGAAGCTGAGGCTCGGGGCTTCGGTAGCTGCCTACCACCACACCCCCTCCCCAGCCCAGTAAAGCTGGGAGGGATGGTCTAGGCCACCTGATCTGGAGGCTGCTGTCCCCTTTCCTTGGCCCCACCACTCCATACGCATGCCCGGTCCTCTTGGTTCATTTGCATTACTGGCCCCCTTGGCATCTGAGCTTATGATTCCTGAACCAATCCAATCTGCCTCCTTCCAGAACTGGAGAAACTGAGGCCCAGGGAGGAGCAGGGCCCTGCCCCCATCACCTCTGACACAGCAGAGCTAGGATGACCTGGGAGGGCCCTGCCAGGCAGCCTGCTTCCCCGGTGCCCTCATGTACGCCTAGCAGAGGCTGAGGAGGTGGCGTCAGCAAGGCACGGACACCCAGGACCGAGTGTAGACATCATTCCTGGGCCCTTACAGACGTGCCAGCATGGGGAGTGGGGCGGAGCTGACCTGCCGGGAAGCTGGCTCCCTGACGGGCATGGTGGTCTGGGGCTATCTGCTCCAAAGGGCACGGAAGTTTTATCATTCCAAGGCGGGGCCTGCCTGGGCTGGGTCTGCAGGGCTGAGGGAGAGAAGAGTGAGGGACATGCAGGGGTGCCTCCCACCCTGCACACACAGCACACAGTCCCACTCATTCACACTCCTAAAATGTGCCCACCATGTACCGCCGCCCACCTCCCGTCTCCCCTAACCTCCTCCAGGAAGCCTTCCCTGACTGACCTCTGGTCTTCTGGCTCTGATTTGCCGGGGCCCTCTGGGTTATTGCCACTTAGTCCTGCCTTGGAATTCTTGATTCGGTTGGGGGAAAAAAGCCTCTTCCTTCTTCTCTCAGAGTCCCTGGAAATTGAAAGCACTTTTCAAGCAGATTCGGGGCACTCTAACACGACCCCTTGATTCCTGTGCCTCACTGTGCCCTACTACCTGCGGTCACCCATCCCCCATCTTCCTGGAGCTGAAAACAGGGCAGGGTTAAGACCACGAGGTATAGGCCAGTTATCCAGGCGGACAGACAGGATAATCTACAGATTGGTAGAGGCCAAAAGGACTCCCCCCACCTCTGTTATTGGGGTCCCAGAAACAGTTCGGAGGGATGGGGAAGTAGAGAGGGCCAAATGGAGCTGAGGGTCCCTGCCTGGGGGTCCTTGAAGCCCATCTTTAGGAAGAGTTGTCAAAGTAGTCCCTGCAGCCTGTAGGCCAGCAGCCTGGAAGGGGGAGGGAAGGACCCAGACTCCCTACCTTTCATGGGGAGGAGGATACAGACTTGTCTGGGAGGCCCTGGAAGGTGCTCTGGGAACCAATCTCAAGGGTAGAAAAAGCTGCAGGCGGTAGATCCCACCCAACACAGAGAAACTACTCATTCAACAAGCCCGGCAGCCTTGGCCCCAAGGAGTTTTCTTCCAGGTGATGGGAAGGGGTAGGCAGAAGCGTCAGCACTGGTCAGGGTTGGATGGAAGGGTCCCTGCTCTGGGTGGGAGAAAGATCAGAATCCTTCTTCTAGGCTCTGAGAGTTAGTGTCTAAGATTCAAATATGCGATATAAGGATCTGGAAACCTGGTTCTAAAATTCTATCACTTTCAGGTTCTGAAATGCCACATTTTCATGATTCTGAGATTTTAAAAAAATTTAATGTTTATTTTTGAGAGACAGAGACAGAGCATGAGCAGGGGAGAGGCAGAGAGAGAGAGAGACACAGACTCTGAAGGAGGCTCCAGGCTCTAAGCAGTCAGCACAGAGTCCGATGCAGGGCTGGAACTCACAGACAGCAAGATCATGACCTGAGTCAAAGTCGGACGCTTAACCCACTGAGCCACCCAGGTGCCCTTCATGATTCTGAAATTTTTAAATATTATGATTTTTACCTTCTGGAACAGCTCTGTCCATTAGAAATACAATGCAAGCCACATATCAAATTTAAAATTTTCTAGTAGCCCCATTTTTAAAAATACAAGGAAACAAGTGAAATTAATTTTAGCCATATAGTATATGAACTCAATATACCCAAACTCTTAGCATTTTGACATGTACTTATATAAAGAAACTATTAATGAGATGTTTTAAATTCTTTTGTGCAAAATCCACTTGTATTTTACATTTGTAGCACATCTCAATTTGGACTAGTCATATTTCAAGTGCTTACTAGTCACATGTGGCTAGTGGCTACAGTGTTGGACAGCAGTTTAGAGATCTAAAATCTATGCCTCATTTTTCTAAAACTCTAGGAGGCTGTGCCTCTGAGATTCTAGAATTCTGCAGCCTACTCCAGTTCTATAATGTTACAGTAGTGATTCCACCAGATTAAAATGCTTCCCCGAGTCTACCCCAAGTCTGTTTATGGATAAGGCTCCCCCACCCCCACCCCAATGTCTTTTTTGTGTGGAAAGAAATCCAGGCCCCTGCAGAGTCCCAGGGGGATGGAGGGCAAGGAGCCCTCCCCTCGGCTGCCCCCTCCATCTGGCCCAGCCAGGGGAAGAGGGGGTGGGCATGCTCATGTGCCCAGGGCGCATGCCGCCTGTGTGGAGCTGCCGCACCAGCCATCTCTCCAGCTCATCATCTGTCCATCCATGCACACAAGCCTGGAAGTGAAACTCCTGACTTTGAGTCTTTCTGGTGAGACGGCATGCCCCTGCCTCCCTCCTTGGTCTCTGTCCACTCTGGAGAGCATCTGGGGACTGCTGCACCAGATGGAGCAGGGAAGTGTGGTTAAAACTCCAGATGGAGTCCATTGAGGGTGAAACTGGTCTCCATTTGCTGGATGCTGAAGCCCAAATCCCCGGAGGAGGGCAGAAGTCAAAAACCTGCCGCCGAGGGCTAGAAGACCCCAGAGCGCTCTCTGAGGTCATGTGATGTATCCCTTGAGTTGTGCAGATGGGGAAACTGAGGCTGGAGAGCAGAAAGAGTTTCCTACTCGAGGCATAAGGCAAGTGCTCTGCCCTGCCAGAAGGATGCCTTCTGGTTAACCATGGGGCTCCTCTTCCTACCCCCAAATTTCCTCTCCTGTCTCTGCCTGCAGGGAGAGTAGAAGCACAAACCCAGCAGGGTAAGACGTTGGGGAAGCTGTGGGGAGGCCCCACAGGTGTTCCCTCCAGGTTAATGACTTCTTGGTTTGGGGAGGTCATGCCAGGCTCAGAGACCCCTGGCTCCAACCTTCTGGTCCCTCAGAGGGTCTAGGTTCAGGCAGCAGTCGGGCAAGGCAGAAGCTGGAGCTGGACAGTGAGGGGCTCAGTCAACGTCGGTCTGCCCCGGCTGTCACCCAGCTCTGCCCTCCACTTCAAAGTCTTTCTGCAGCCACGGTCCCACTTTATCCATGCAAGAGGAAAGAGTGCAAGAGGAAAGGTGGACAGGACTTGCCCACAGCATTTAAACTCCCAGCCCAAATGCCATGCAGAGGGCCTGGCGCTGGAACTTTGTGTCTGTTCCATTTTCTACAAGTGGGGAAACTGAGGCCCAAAGAGAAGCCATGACCTATCTCAGGCAACAGAGCCAGAGAGGGGCTCTTGGGAAATCATTGGTTCCCCACCCACCCCGGGAGCCTCCCACCTAGCCCCCCGTCCCAGGCACCCAGATGCTCTGAGGCTGAGAAGGCAAACATCAGGAGTCACCTGCAGCCACATTTTCCATGGGCCGCTTCCAGTCCGGGTTTCCCCTCTGAGGAAAGCCCCAAGGTTGTTCTGCATGGTCAGGAGAACCAGGGAGGAAATGACAAAGATCCTGCTACAGAGGGCAACAGAAAACAGCCCAACCTTTGGCCTCTAGGGATGTGGCTGTGCCAGTGGGGGCAGGGGCCAGGTGTTGAGGGGAAGGGCAGCAGGAAGGTAGAATCTGGAATCTAGATTTGGAACAGCACAAACTTTAGAGGGAGGCGGGCCTGCGTTTGAGTCCCAGCGCGGCTACTGAGTTACTGTGTAATCTTGTGTGTGTGTGTGTGTGTGACTTCACCTGGACTCCCTCTGCTGTCAGCTGGCTCGTGCCCACTTCTGGGTTAGTGGGAATCTGCCCATAGTCAGCGCCAAATAAATGTTAGTTCTTGCTCAAATGCCCTTCCAGGAACCAAGCCGTCCTGGGGTCCCCCGTCTGCCACTCTTTGCTGCCATAAACTGGCTCCATAAATACTTACTGAGTAAATGAATGAATGAATGATTATTGTCAGCCAAAACGATAGCAAAATATAGAGGAAGGCTTTGAACTAGTCTATCGGGACATCTAACAGACCGTCACACCTCGCTGAGTGGCCTCATCTTGTAAGGAATATAATAACAGCAAATGTTGTGAAAGCACTCACTGTGTGTCAGGCTTTGCTAAGAAGCTTAGCGTGCTTAGTTCTCCAGCGGCACTCAGAAGGTGTAACGTGATCTAGATGAGGCAACGGAGGCACAGAGAGGCTAAATAGCCCCAAGGTCTCATGGCCGCTTGACGGCCGTTCCTAGGAACGGACCCAGAGCTCACTGTCTTTACTCAGGGATGGCAGAGGGCCCTTTTGCTCTCTCTTCCAGGTTCCCCTGACCAGAACTCCTCTAGGGGGGAGGGGCCCCCCTTCCCAGGCTGGTGCTGGTGCTGCTTAGGGCCCCCCATGAGTTTTGGAGGCACCTGTCAATCAGCTGCTGGCAGTGTGCGTGGTTGATGAAGTGGACGTCTGTCCACCCCAACCCTGTTCCCTAGGACCCATGGCCAGAGACTAATTCTCACAGCTTTCTGGATGCTTGCTGACCCGAGGTAGGCAGGAAGCAAGGCCACCAGGGATTTGGGCTCGGGCTCCTTTGTCGTCCCTCAGCTCATCCTCCCCCTCCCCCGCTGCAGTTTCTGGACCTTCCTCTTCCTTGCCCAAATTCGGACCTTGAACTTGAGGCTCACTCTCAGGGCAGACTTTCCAGCGTGAGCGCAATAACTCAGGGCTGGAATCCAGGAACTAGGTTCAATGTGTTGCCAATAACCCAAGGGTCCTTTTCTCCCCGGGTGGGCAGATTCGCAGACGACCTGACCTACCCCCAAATGGTCAAGAGTGTGCCAACAACTCGCATGCGTACATACCAGTTTACAGAGAAGTTCCAGCGATCATGTGGCTTCATCCTGACCACCCTGGTTAGAGATGTGCTAGATTGCTATCACTCCAATTTCAGAGAAGAGGAAACCGAGGCCCAGGAGGATTAAGTGCTTGTTCCTGATTATGCAGACATCTAGAGGCAGAAGTGAATGTTTACCCAAGGCTCCAGATTGTATGATAATGATAACTATTATTGCAAATATTTACCAAGCTCTGACTCCGACAAGAATTCTTCCCTTATTACCTCATTTAATCCCCTCAACAAATTTAAGTGGTGACCCCCATTTTACAGATACAGAAACTGAGGCTCAGAGGAGCAAATCACCTACTTAATGTTTAGTTATTTACATCCACAAGACGAAGTCAGATTAGAACTCAAGTCTGCCTGGCTCCAAAGTCTCAAGTCGTACACGCAAGACAGTCCTGCCTCACCTGGGGTGAAGGAGTCATCCTGTTTCCCAAAGTGGGGCCCTGGGATGAGCCTGGCCTCGCTCCCTGTTCAGGTGCTGCTTCAGGCCCACGACACACAGGTTCTGGAAGCCTCTTGGGCAACAGGCCCTGGGAAATGTAGCAGGTGCCTCAGGGCTTTGGAGTATGTTGGTTGTGGCCACAGCTGTGTGTGAGCCCTCCACACACAACAGCAGCCCCTGGTCTAAACTAATGTGGCCTTAGTGCGACAGCCTCACCGATAAGCTCATACATGTATGTACATAGCTTCCTTCCTTCCCTCCTTCCTTTCTTCCTTCCTCCCTACCCTCCCTCCTCTCTTCCCTCCCTTCCCTCCTTCTTTCCTTCCTTCTCCAAACACCAAGCCCAGTGGCCCTCATATTTCTACACAGACATTCACTTCTTTTGCCTCCCTTCCCAGCCAGGAATAGTTACATAATTTATGGGGTCCAGTGCAAAATGAAGATGCAGAATCCCTTGTTCAAAAATTAAGAATTTCAGGGAGTGCCAGGGTGGTTCAGTTGGTTAAGCATCTGACTCTTGATTTTGGCTCAGGTCATGATCTCACGGTTAGTGAGTTCGAGCCCTGCCTGAGACTCCATGCTGATAGTGCAGACCTGCTTGGGATTCCCTCTCTCTCCCTAGCTTTCTGCCCCTCCCCCACGCCATCTACCCCCCCCATCAAAATATAAGTGACCTTTAAAAAAAATGAAGGTTATCCATGTCTTTTTAAAAAGTTTAAGAATTTTGGGGAGCCTGGGTGGCTCAGTCGGTTAAGTATCTGNATGAAGGTTATCCATGTCTTTTTAAAAAGTTTAGGGGGCGCCTGGGTGGCTTAGTCGGTTAAGCGTCCGACTTTCGCTTAGGTCATGATCTCGCGGTTCGTGGGNAAAAATTTTTTAAAAATAAGAAGTTTAAGAATTTCAAGACAGCAGAGCATCATAGCAGGTCTAGGGACTGGTGTGCTGCAGAGGGGGACACACCCACAGGCCAGCTCATATTGTCCCTTCTCCATCTAGCCCTCCCCTCCTGTCACAGGGCCACCTTACCCTCCTTTCTCATCCTCCAACACGCAAAGCTCTTTCCCACATCAGGACTTTTGTAAAGGCTGTTCCCCCTGCCACAGACTATTCTCCCCATCATTCAGGTCTTGGCCCAAATGCCACCTCCTCGGGGAGGACTCCCTGGTCCCCCCAGCCTAAAGTCGTCCCCCACATGACTCTGCATCATGTCTGCTAAGTATCCCTACTTAGTGTGCCTCACAACCTGTGACCTCACTGTACTTCTCAGTTGCTGTTTATTAGCCCTCTTCCCCCCTTGGATGTTGACGCCGTGGGCAGGGCCCAAGTCTGTCCTGCCCCGCATTGAATCCCTGGGGCCTAACCCAGCACTTGGCACCTAGTAGGTGTTCATTAACCATTTGTAAAGCAGTGAATGAATGAATGGATGGATGGACATGGGCACCCTACTACACACCCACACCCACATGCTTTCGTACCCTCCTGCCACAACCCAGACAAGCAAAGGGGTGCTCCCCAAATGTCCTGGTGCGCCAGACACCCCAACACAAAGATCTGATGAGGCCCAGAGACTCAGGATTCTGAGGTCTCAAAACAGGGACACACAGAAGTGGCAAGACCCGGATAATAAAAAGAGAGAGAGGGAAGGAGGGCAAAAGGAAAGAAGAGAGAGAGAGAGAGAGCTGGAGAAAAGAGAAAAGAGGTAGACCAAGAGGGGAGAACAAGTTAAGCTTGGGGATAATCCTGTTTCTTCTCTTTATTAGTGAAACTAATAATTACTATTAATACCTGGCCCCTCCCGGGCCCTTTCATCCAGGCTGGTGGGGAAGTTTTGAAGATGAAAGTCAAGGTGGGGTGGGGGTGGGGGGCTCTCAGATGCAGTTTCCAGGGCTTCACAACCACTAATTAAACTTGGCAGCCCCCTCCAATTACCCCTCCCTATCCCCACCCTCCCACCATGTGGTGCCACCTGACTCAGTGTCTTTCCAGGTGGGAAACTAGCTGAAGAGCCCTGCACTTGGGGAGGAGGGACTGTCAGCAGAGAGCCAGTCTTGAGGGAGGTGCCAGAAAGAGGAACCTCACACCAGGTGGCACTGAAACTCAGGAACCCTGCCCCCAGCTGAAATTACAGCCCATCCCTGAAGCTGGCCTCCCCACCCCCACCCGGGGTCTTGTCTCCAGGCCCTGCCAGATGGTGGTGGGGGAAGTGCCGCCGAGAAGGAGAATCTAACCAGACAAAGAGACAGAGTCGGCACGGCCAGCTCCTCCACAGAGTCCCGGGGCCACCCAGACTTGGTCTCTGGCACCCTCAGAGGCCGTTTCGTTCTGCCTCCCTCAAAGAGGCCTCCCCTTTCCAGCAGCTGTGGCTGACATGGCTCCCTTGCACACCTCCAGTGATGGGGCCTTTGCTACCTTCTACCGCTGAGCCACCTGGACTGTGGACTGTGCGACCCTCTCCAATGCCTTGACGTTAGTACAGTCTAGAGGCTCCTCAATTACACCAGCAGCCCTGACCTTTCCAGTGAGCCTCAACTGGCTGTGCCATCTGTCTACTGGGGCATCCTACAGGCAGCTGCAAAAGTAACAGGGCCTGAGCTTCCAACCCCCTCCCTGCCCCCATCACGACCTCTCCCAGGGTCCACCACGTTGATAAATGGCCCCACCATTCACCCAGTGCGGAACCCTAGAGCCTGGAATCATCCTCACCCTTGCATCCCATCCATCTGAAAATCCTACCGATTCTACTTCCAAAGTACCTCTCAGACCTGGATCTGGTCCTTCCATCCTCACAGGTATGATCATGCTCCGAGCCGCCATCTTTCACCCGCATGATCATCTTTACCTGATTCTCCCAACAAAGCCAGAGTGAGCTTTTGATTTTGTTTTTGTTTTTTGAAGTTCATTTATTTTGAGAGAGAGAGACAGACAGCATGAATGAGGGAGGGGGAGAGGGGAGAGAGAGGGAGAGAGAGAGAGAGAAAGAGAGAGAATCCCAAGCAGGCTCCACACTGTCAGGGCAGCGCCTGATGAGCCAAGAACAGTGAGATCATGACCTGAGCTGAAACCAAGAGTCCAACAGTTAACTGACTGAGCCACCCACATGCCCTCAGGGTGAGCTTTGAAATACACAGATCAGAACACGCAATACCCTGCTTATAGCTCCTCACTGCCTTCCCACGGCACCTGCCTCACCAGGGCTCACCAGGCTCCTGGCCTCCTGGATGATCTTACCTCTTTCCCCCTCTTCATCTGCCCTCTCCTCCATGCAGTCTCTCAGGCTCTTTTCTGCCTTGGCAGCTCTTGGACCAGCTATTTCCTCTAGCTGTGCCTTCTTAACCTTTGAGTCTCTTCCTCAGAGTCCGGTCCCCACCCGCTTCAAGAAAAGGAGCCCACCCTTGTGACCTTCTTGGATCTGCCTGTCTCCTTCACAGCACTTACCACAATCCGTAATGATAAAGTTGTTGGCCAGTTCATTTGTATATCATCTGGCTTTCTCCCTGCTAGACTGTGCCTTCCTGTCTATGCTATCCATTGCCTTATTGTTCACCAATGCCTAGCACAGTGCCTGGCACATAGTAGGTGCTCAAGGAGCGCTCTGAATGGACAATGACCCAGAATCCATATCCTGATATCACCAACCCATTGGGCCTTGCTATTCCCTTCAAGGTGACCCAGAGCAGGTCCTTTAAAAGCCAGTCCTGGGGCACCTCAGTCGGTTGAGCATCCAACTTCAGCTCAGGTCATGATCTCATGGTTCGTGAGTTCGAGCCCCGTGTTGGGCTCTGTGTTGACAGCTCTGAGCCTGGAGACTGCTTTGGATTCTGTATCTCCCTCTCTCTCTCTGACCCTCCCCTGCTCACACTGTCTCTCTCTCTCTCTCAGAAATAAATAAAACATTTAAAAAAAAATTGAAAGCTGGTCCAGCAGCATGGCAAGGTGCACAGGCTTAGATCTATATCTGGGGGCCCTGGTGGTAACCTCTATCCATTTACTCCATTCTGAACCAGGCCAGTGACCGTGGGCACATCCCTGACCTTCTCTAGCCTCAGCTTCCCACTCTAGAAAATGAGGATAAAAATCTGAGTTCCTGGTGGTATCATGAGGCACGAAGGGAGAACGTACGCCAAGGCCACATCACAACCGTGTCCCAGGTGGATGTCCTGACTGAAGTGCAGATTCACACACACAGACTCACACTCATACTCCCCAACCAACTTCTGGGCTCAGAAACTAGGAGCCCTTCCTTAACAAACAGCAACCCCTGATCAACCTCAGCCAAGGCCGGTCCTTCCCCACAGTGTGGGGATCAGGCGCCACCTAGTGGGAAACCTAGGAGGGAGCAGGCATTCTCAGCTCCTCTGTTCCACTCAGGGGAGTTGCAACAGCTCCCTGAGACCTCCCCCACCCCGACCTTGATCTCCCTCCCTGGGCGGCTCTGGGCCTCGGAGCAAACACCCCATCCAGGCACTTAGTCTCTCAACCCGCAGTCTTGGAGCTCACTTCCCACCATTCCCTCCCCTCCAGCCACGCGGAACGTCACGGAACTTCAGGCATGATCCTGAGTGATCCATGTTTTCCACTGACTCAAGACTGTGCCACAGGTTGACTTCTCAGCCTGGAAATTCTCCCCAACCCTCATCTGCCTGTCTTGGCTGACCCCTACTCCCACTCTGGGCCCACTCTGGGCCTCTACGTGAACAGCACCTCCCTAGAAGCTGCTGACCAAGCCAGACCTGCCCTCTGTTGCCCCCACAGGCGCCCTACACGCCCTGTTGCTAAGCAGACTTCACATACTCCATGCTTCTTGCCTGTAGTCCTCCTTCGACAACGATCTTGACAAAGGCTCTGTGATGCTTCCCTCTGCATGCTAAGTGCTGGGAGGGTCCGGGGCTCATGCACCCAGACTGGGGGGTCTGTGAGCCTCAGAAGCAGGTGGGTCACAGCCTTTGGAGGATGGAAACCGAGGTTTTCCAGGAGGGACGCAGGGACTGCCACCATTCCTTGCTCCCTTTTGCAAAACCTGCCTCCAAGGGGAGCAGAGGATGGAATCTATGAGCAAATTGAAGTATGGACAGTTGCTAAGCATAGGAAGCGTGGCGCGTTCCAGGCTGGGCTTGAGAGCCCAGCAGAGGGCTGGGTTGGGGTTTCTCAGGCCAACTCTCTGCTCTTCGTTTACCCATTCAACAGATATTTAGAAAACACCTAGATTTGATATTTAAAATAGCTGAGCTCTTTGGGGTGCCTGGGTGGCTCGGTCAGTTGAATGTCCAACTCTTGATTTCAGCTGAGCTCTTTGGGGTGCCTGGGTGGCTCGGTCAGTTGAATGTCCAACTCTTGATTTCAGCTGAGCTCTTTGGGGTGCCTGGGTGGCTCGGTCAGTTGAATGTCCAACTATTGACTTCAGCTCAGGTCATGATCCCAGCCAGGGTTGTGGGATCGAGCCCCGCCGTGGGTTCTGGGGTGAATGCTGAGCATGGGGCCTGCTTGGGATTCTCTCTCTCTCTCTCTCTCTCTCTCTTTCCCTGTGACCCTTGTCAGGCTCACACATGCTCTCTCCTTCTAATAAAAAAATAAAATATCCAGGCTTTGTAGTCAGATTGTCTGGGCTCAGATTCCCGCACCACCACTGATGGCTATTGACTGCTTCCTTGTTTCCTTCGTTGTAAAATGAAGGGAATAAAAAATTTCCACCTCACAGGGTGATTGAAAGGATTCAATGGGATGATACACGCACCTCACTTAGTAGAGAGTCGGGCATGCTGTAAGTGATTAATGTAGGCGCTCTTGTTGCTACTGTTGTTCATTAAGCAGTTGCAATGTTCAGTCACTAGTCTCTGGGGCCGGTACCTGCCCACCCCACACCCAGGGCCTCCCGTGTTTCTGCACTCTGGTCCCTGTGGGGTGTCCTCTGGCAGCCCCTCTTCGGTCCCCACCCTCAATCCCCCTTCAGCTCCTCAAAGCCTCCTGCTGCCCTCAGGAATCCCAGGCCATCAAAGGGGAGCCTGGGTGGCTCAGTTCTTTAAGCGTTGGGTTTCTGTGCTGACAGCTCAGAGCCTGGAGCCTGCTTCGGATTCTGTGTCTCTCCCTCTCTGTCCCTCTCCCACTCTCATTCTGTCTCTCAAAAATAAACACACATTACAAAAATTAATTAAAAAAAAAAAAGGAATGCCAGACCATTAGCAATGGGATCTCTCTCTCTCCCAGTCTCTTCTCTGGATATTCTTGCTCCGTCCTAGGAAAGCTGGCCCACCGCTGAGGACGCTGCACTTCCCTGCAGGCCTCTGGGCAGCTTCCCCGCTATGCAAGTGAGAGAAGGAGGCAGGAGCCACAGGATGTGAGACTGTGGTCCGGCTGCCCACTGTCATTTCCAGGCCATTCTCCTTCCCTCCTCCCTAAAGGACACCAGTTTTGAATCTTGTCACCGCACGCGTGTGTAGCCAGGAAGCATTACTCCACCTCAGCGCAGACATCTACCAGCCCCTGGGGCACCACCTGCCATCCTCAAGGACTTTCTGTACCCTGGACTCAGTTTCACGCTCAATCAGGCTGTCCCTGTTTCAGTTCTTGGTCCTCTTCGTTTTCACACAGAGGATGCTGCCATCACCCTGGATCTGCTCTTCTCTAAAGAGCTCATCCCCCCGCCCATCCGGACCACTCACTCCTACGGTCTTACCAAGCCTGCAAGTCCTCTTTGAACAAGCATCTCAATCTCACGCCCCTTGGCCCCTGACTGCCAGCCCAGAGTATCAGTCAGTGACTGACTTCAGCTGTCCTTCGCCCCACTGGGACCTCTGACCTGTTGCCCCCATAATCTTTAGGGTGTCCCTTAGCCCCTTGACATTCTCATGGCCCCAGTCATCCAGCTTCAATGTCGTGCTCAATCATGGTCACTGTTCTGGGCACTCACCCTAATCCTCCTGCCTGTCTCTCAAGTTCTCGTCTCTTGACAAATGCTGTTTATTCCATGCCTGCATCCACGCAGCTGAACGTGGCTGGAGAAAACACCAACCACTAACCTCAAGTGGGCCTTTAATGCTGCCTTGGAATCATCCTCCACTGCCCTAGACCTCGGTGACCACTTCAAGCCTTCTCTCACCTCCAACCTTCCATATGCCTCTGCGCACCTCCAGCCTCGTGCTACTCCCCCAGTGAGACCAGTCTCCAGCCCCCACCCCCGCACGTGCTCCCCCTGCAGCACCTTCCTTCTCCCCCATTTGCACAGGTGCGCTATCCACGCTCCTACCCAAAGCCGATTCCTCCCTGTGGGCTCTAAAGCCCATCAGATCTCACGTGCTCAAGGACACAGCTCCTTCCTCAAATTTTCACTCCCATCGGTGTACAAACATCTGTTGTGGATGCAGCCTTAAAAAAGAAAACCCAAAAGAACCTCTTGATCTCATTTCCTCTTTCTCTCATCCTCTGCCTTTTGCATGTGTTATTTCTTTCTTAAATCTACTCCATCCAAACGTTCCGCTGATAGGCACGCACGATGAAGCCGCTCTTGTGGGGGTGGCCAGTGCCCGCCATGTTGCTGCATCCACGCACAGTCTCGGCCCTTCTCCTGGATTCCCTTTCTTCACTTGGCTTCTCGCACACCCCCTCTCAGTTCTCCTTCCATTTTACTGTTCCCTGCTTCTTTTTCTCTTATCCCCATGCTTTGACGCCCAGTCTCTGAAGCTCTTCTCTATCTGGACTCAGCCTCCCCATTGTCACCAACAGTCTCATGATTTCAAATACCATCCAGATGCTGAAGATGGCTCTCTTCAATTCCAGACACATCTATCCCCCAAACCTCCTTGGCATCTCCACTTGGATGTGCACTGAACACCTCAGACTCAGGCCTCAGGTTGAACATCTGATCTTCCCCTGAAAACCAACTCCACCCTCGGCCTTCCCCATCCTAGCTGATGGCCACTCCATCCTTCCAGTTCCTTCTGCCATAAGTGCTGGAATCATTTTTGATAATTCTCTTTCTCTTATGCCTCCTGTCTAACCTATCAAGAAATCCCGTTGGATCTACTTCAGAAATACAATCGAACTTTGATCACTTCTTTCTGTCCCTACTGATGCCACCTGGGTCTCAGCTACCAGTATCTTTTCCCTCTAAACTGGAACCTCCCCTTCTTTGTTAGCCCGTCACCCCCACCAGTACACCTGCCGAGAGCCTGTTCTCCACAGAGCATCCTCATTGGCCCTATTAAAACATAAGTCAGGGGGCACCTGGGTGGCTCAGTTGGTTAAGCGTCTGACTCTTGAATTCGGCTCAGGTCATGATCTCACGGTTTGTGGGATCGAGCCCCACATCAGGCTCCACATTGACACCATGGATCCTGCTTGGGATTCTCTCTCTCTCCCTCTCTCTGCCCCTCCCCCCTCTCGTGTTTTCTCTCTCTCTCTCAAAATAAATAAACTTAAAAAAAATATATATAAGTAAGATTCTGTCCCTCCTCTGCTCAAAACCGTCTGATGGCTCCATTCAGAGTAAAAAGCAAAGTCCTCCCAATGACCTAAAGGCCTACACGATGTGCCCATACCACCCATTCCCCGCCATCACTACATCTCCTCGCTGCGCTCCAGCCACACTGGCGTCCTTACGGGGTTCCTGCACCAGGTCAGTGGTCCACTTGTGAGCCTTTGTACATGCTGTTCCCTCTGCCTGTGATAATCTTCCCTTAGATACTGGCAACGCTCGCTCCTTTTCCTGCCTCCCCCTCTGCTCGAATCTCTCAACAAGGCTACCTCGCCGTCTCACTTTAAATCTGCCACATGCCCCACCTCTTTCCTGAGAACCCCCCACCCCTGCAATATCCTTTACCTTCCTCAATGTTTCCTTCTTTCCAGAGTCACCGGTCACCTTTTAATATAATAGGGAATTTATTTAGATATTATGCCTGCCCTTGCCGCCAGAATACAAACCCCAAGAAGGGAGGGATCATTGTCTGTTTTGGTCACAAATGTATCCCAAGTATCTAGAACGGTGCGAGACGTGTACTAAGTGCTCAGCAAGTCTTTACTGAATGACTGAATAAGGCATGAGAGTTGACGGCAAACACATTCCCTGTGCTCACAGTGCTGACAGGGCATGGGACAGGGTGGGATGGAGAAAGCAGGCAACGCAAAAGAGAGGTAGGACCCAGCAGAAAGTGGCTCCCACCATTCCTCCAGCATGATCTCCCATCCCTCTTCCCTTGCACACAATACCCCACCCATACTGGCCATGTTTTTAATTCCTTGAACTCCCCAAGTGCCTCCCCACCTCACGGCCTTTGCATAAGCTGCTCTCCTTGTCCAGACCATTCTTTCCACGAATTTAATGAATTCTTATTCTGTTTTTAAGTCTTAGCTTAAATGTCAGTATTATTATATCTCAGAGGTTGGCACAGAGCAAGTACCAAATGAAGACATGGACTTCAATATATATTTTAAAAATACCATTATTATCTCATTTTACAGATGAGAAAACTAAAGCCAAGAGAGTTTACAATTTTTGCCCAAAGGCACACAACTAATAACTCTTTGTAGAAATAATACATATCCTGATTGAATCATCAAACTGGAGTTTGAAAGCAGTGGCTTTGAAGATTTGATATGAAAATAAGACTTCCCTGTAAAAGGAAATATGTTCTTCTTTTTAAAAGAATAAGCATTTGTTATGTTATTTAATTTTTTAAAGTAGGCTCTATGCCCAACATGGGGCTTGAACTCATGAACCTGAGATCAAAAGTCACATGCTCTACCAACTAAGTCAGCCAGGTGCCTGGCTATTACAGAGGTAACTGTATGGATTGCCTTTAGCCATAAGATTAAGCCATGCTCCCTTCAAGTTTTCCCTCACTGAGGTCTGTTTAGTAAAACTCCTATCCAAAGCAAGAACTCACTCCACAATTCTCCAATCTCTGCTATCATACCTCTTCTAGTGAGGAATTTACTACTTGAGAATAAAAAGCCCTCCCTTTTCAGGATTATCAACAGACAATTCACAGAAAAAATGCAAAACAATCCATAAAAAGACATCTCACTGTACTAACCATGGCAGAAATACCATATAGTAGGAGACATATTTAGTTTCTCAGTTAAGCAGAAGTGGAAATTGACATGAACTTTCTGGAGGACTGTTTAGCAACAGGTATCAAAATTTCAGATATATATTCCTTTTGACTTCCGGCAATCTACCCTGAGGAAAGAAAGGCACAAGTATATTTTAGACAGTTTTGTTTACATTTACAAATTTTGTGTCCACCAACAGAGAACTAGTTAAATAATGGTTCAGCTACACAAAGGAATATCAGGTAGTAGTTAAAAATCATACAATACAGATATTCCATGGGGGCACCAGGGTGGCTCAGTCAGTTAAGCTTCCAACTTTGGCTCAGATCATGATCTGGCAGTTTGAGTTTGAGCAAAGCATTCAGCTCTGTGCTAGCCTGGAGCCTGTTTTGGATTCTGTGTCTCCCTCTCTCTTTGCCCTTCCCCTGCTTGCACTCTATCTCTCTCTCAAAAATACATAAACATTAAAATAATATAAAAAAATACAGCTATTCCTGGTTGCTTGCAAGGAAGAGGATAGAGTTGCCGGGGGTAGAGGTGAGAGGAAGACTTTTTTTTTTTTGCATACTTTTTCATATATGTTTGTACTTTTTAAAAATTTTTGTGAATGCACTCAATATTCAAAATAACAAGTACAATTTTAAATATTTGTAAAAAAAATGTTGTAGTTCTCTACTAGTTATAGGAAGATGTCCACAATGTTGAGGAAAAAAAGGTTACCAATTGCATGCAGAATATGATTTCATTTACAGAAGACTGTGTGTTATATGATAAAAATATAGATATAGAAAGTTATTTCTGGAATTATGCGCCAATTCAATAATGATAATTTGATAACGGTGGTATCACTAGAAGAAAGAATTTAGAAATGGTTTTTACTATCTACTTTATTGTATGGATAGTTTATGAGCATAGTTTTTTTAACCATCAGGAAAAAATATTGCAAGGTTATTCTCTTTTCTTAAGAAAAGGAAGTGCCTTCTCTGTATGTATTTGCATAGATCATGTTTGGAAAGGACACATCCCAAGGTGTTAATTGTGATGGGTAAGAGTGTCATTGCTTTTTCTCTTTTGTTCTCCTTTTGCTCTCCTTTGAGAATGTTTCTATGTTTCTCTTTTATAGGTATTCTGTAATTAATTACTTTTGTAAAGGGGAAAAGAAGCACTACTTTTTAAAAAAGGAGGTCTTCTGTAAATTGAGTTAAAGCTGTTTGGTGGCATCAATTCTAGTGAAGAAAGGGCCGTATGTTACTCTGTATAATCGCTCATTTTGTTAAAAAATGTCATATACATGAAATATATGTAGTCTATTACATGTTCTTTATATAGGTACATATAGTACATCTATATGTATATATACATATATAACGTGACTTATTTCATTGCCCTTTCCCATGTCTCCATCTATACATTCTCTCAACCCTTCTAGGTCCTTCACTATTAGAGGAATACATGGAAGTAGCTACCATACAGTCTTCGAAGTCAGAATTCAAATCAGCCACAAATGTGTGATCTTAGTTAACATCCTTTAACTGTAAAAATGAAATAAAAATACTTATCTATCTGATAATTTTGTGAGGCTTAAATGAAGCAATGCATATAAATCGCTCAGCCCAAGCTAGTAAATAATAAATATTGAATAATTTATCCTTATTTTGCTCAGGACATAGTCGACCAGTCTGTGATCAGCGTTGTTGTTGTTGTTATTGCCCTCCGCGCCACGAGAGGCGCTGCCGTCTCCGGGCTTACTAGGCGCGGGCTCAGGATGGAAGAAGTCCGTCTAGGCGCGGCCGCCACCATCTTTGCAAGTGGGTCCGTGCCACTCAGCAGATGTAGCTGCTTCGTGCAGTCTCAGAGGCAGACCTGCTCGCAGCGACACCTTGCCCCTTGCCTCCTTTAGCGCTCTTTTAAGTACACCGCCTTTCCCAAGGGCGAGTCTTCAATTCCTTGGAAACGGGCCGCCGGCCTCGCTGCGTGACCTCAGACGTTCACTTCCGGGAACGCGGACGTGACCCGTCGCCCCGCCCTCTCTCGCTCTCTCTTTCCGGTGGCGGAATCTAGAGAAGACGCGCAGGTAAGAGGCTTCAGCGGGTTCAATCGAGTGGCATCGTGAGGCAGGGGTACCCATCGGGGTCTGGGGCGCGGGTCTGGGGTATTTCCGCGGAAGCCGAGTCAGGTGCCAGGCGAGAGGAGTGCGGCCGGCCGACCCCAGACTCGGGGGCGCGCCGGGTCTCGGAAGGCGGCGGTCTTGCCTCAAAGAGGAGCTTGGGAAGTGGGGGTGAGAGTGGCCACAGCCCTGAAGGCCCTGACTCCGCGCTGCCACCTCGGTTCCGTCTAAGGGGCCGCACAGCATGTTTGGGAAGGAGCGGGGACTCTAGTCTGAGTGGCTTCTGCCAGCTTCTTGAGCGGTCGCAGGCCGGGCGCCTGATCTGTCGTGTTTCCTCGTTTGGGAAATGGGATTAATTGTCCGGATTCCGTGGGGTTGTAGTGAGGATTCAGGGACGGAATCGGGAGAAAGGGCCCTGGGTTGGGTGCTCTCTGAGCCCGATTGGTTGCTAGGTCTGGCACGTTGTAAGTACTGGGCGCTTAGGGCGCGCCTTACAAAGCCTGAAATTGAGGGTAGGGAATGTACATGAGTGTTGACAATACCTACCATGCGTTTATATGTTCGGCGAGGACCGTTCTCATCGCCCGTTCAGGGCGGCATGGAGTGGGGACACGGCACATCGGCCTTTGTGGAGTGGCCACGGCGGGAATTCGTCGTCGTGCTTCCTTAGTTCAGGTCTGCTGGTCTTTCTGGGCTTCCCGAGGCAGAACTTCGAGCTTTTCTTTGGTACCTTCCTTACGGTTCTTACTCCGAAAGAGGATGTAATTTCACCGTAGGAACAGCTACCTTGGTACATCCAAGGCCTGCACTTGTGCTTCCTGGGGTCATTCGCTAGACCTTGTACAAGGAAGGCTCTGGGGAGATCCAGGCACGCAGGAGACAAGGACTTTCTCAGGTCTGGACTGGTGGTTCATCGTGGAATAGAAGCATCTTGGCACAGGGCAGAGCGTGCTGGACTGGGAGTTGGGGTGTTGGCTTTTAAGTGTGGTTTTGCCACTGTCATTACAAACCTAAGTAAGGCCATGTTTGCCTTCATCTGGAAGGGTACAGCCTAAATCATCTGAGCCTTTCTTACTTCTGGTGTCTTCTGGAAGTGTTAGGAAATTGTTCCGGTTCTTGAGTCTCGGGAGGTGCTTTGGGCAGAAAGTCGTCCTCTCTTAACCTTCCACGTACCTTACCTGCCTTCTTCATTTGACGGTGTAATTGCCCTTCCATTACATGCTATGTCAGATTAGAGGTACTTGGTTTCACTAACACTTGAGTCTCTAGGATGGGGCTTTTCCATCAGCCTTCCAAAAGAATGTTTTATTTCCTTTGATGCCCGATTCTAGTAAAAGTTTAAGAATTTGGTTTTGGGGCGTATGGGTCACTCAGTCGGTTAAGTGTCCGACTTCAGCACAGGTCATGATCTCATGGTTCATGAGCTCAAGCCTGGCGTTAGGCTCTGTGCTAATGGCTCAGAGCCTGGAGCCTGCTTGAGATTCTGTGTCTCCCTCTCTCTCTGCCCCCCCCACCCCCTCCACTCTGTCTCTGTCTCTTAAAAATAATTTAGAAATTTTTAAATTAAAAAAAAAGAATTTGGTTTTGATAAGTTGTGGAAGGATAGCAGGAGATGAATTGTCAGAAGATGGGAGATAGCATTTAAAGTGGCTTTTGGAGGGATCTGGTAGAGCCCGGGATATAGTGGGAGATGAAGCCAGGGGGATATGTGGGTAGGGGACCTTTGAATTCTAAGCCAAGGAGTTAGTGCAGAGTTCAGGCAGCAGGTGTCTTCCATAAAAGGTCTTCAGCTGTCACCAATTCACGGGTAGGTCCTTGGCCTTCTAATCATTTTTGGATGTAGTCTTAAAGTCTTTGAGCCTAACCAGTAAATGATACTTGGGGTCTAGCAGGCCAGAAGCACTCCTGGTACTGGAAGTATTGGGAAGCATAGACGAGGAATCCCTTACCTGGTGCCCCTTACTGCTCTGCAACTGACTTGCATCACTCTACACAAATCCTCAGCAACTTCTCAGGATCTGTATAGCAGGCAGTAAGACCCAGGGAGAATTGATTTACCCAGGTGGGCAGAGCTGTCAGTTGGTCTTGGAGGTCTCTCGAGACCTAAGCCAGTGTTTTTCATGTTTTTGAGGCCTACTTGGTAAAAATTGGAGGGTTAATTGTGGTCTTGCTGCTAGAACTCTAGGCTGCTTTCCTGTAAGTGCTATGATGTGTGCTTTTAGTAAATTCAGGAGAGAGGTTATCTGCACGTACTTTGCTTCTTTAGTCCCCAGTTGAAATCTCCATAGTGCAGGGAGAAGTGAGTTTAGGCAGAGAAGAGCGTGCACAGACCTGGCGGGAGGGAAGGGAGACACAGGAGCAAAACTTGCAGATTTCCTTTAATAGCCAGGAAAAGGATTGTGGAAACCTCTTGTCTGTTGCTAACGTGGAGATTTTTTTACTTCCTTTCAGAAATGGCACCTCGCAAGGGGAAAGAAAAGAAGGAAGAACAGGTCATCAGTCTTGGACCTCAGGTAGCCGAAGGAGAAAATGTGTTTGGTGTGTGCCACATCTTTGCATCCTTCAATGACACTTTTGTCCATGTCACCGATCTTTCTGGCAAGTGAGTACTTGGGGGAAGAGATGCCCCTGGAATTGGGTGGCGGTGTAAGGGGTTCTCTTGAAAGAATTAAAAAGTTCAGATAAGGAAATGTGTTTGGTTGTTTAGTTGCAAATACTGTGATATCCCAGGCATCTGAGTTATGAGAAAGACATTCTGTGCCCTTGTGTCCCTGAAGTGTGGTCATCCTTGAATCCTCAGTTTCTCGGTACTTTGGAGGAGCAGTGGTGGACTGGAAGTCCGCCCTACATACAGGTTCCGGCTGCCGTTAGCAAGTCACTCAAATTCTAAGCTTTGGTTTTGTCATCTGTAAGGTGAGGTTATTAATGCCTACCTCATGGAGCAATTGAGAGGGTTAAGTGTAGAAGTAAATTTATATTGTTAATACAGCATCCCATTAATTTGGGTCTTTGAACCCCATCAAGGCAGAACCCTGGCAGTCCTGTTAGAAAGGAGGATGAATATTCATGTTGACCTTTGTCTTCTGCCATACCTGACTGTGGTGCTCTTTCCTCTTTACTAAGTGCGAAAAGCACTTAGAATCCTTGTTGCATGAGCAAAATGACTGTGAGCTTTTGTTCCCAGAGAAACCATCTGCCGCGTGACTGGTGGGATGAAGGTGAAGGCTGACCGGGATGAGTCCTCTCCCTACGCTGCCATGTTGGCTGCCCAGGATGTAGCCCAGAGGTGCAAGGAGTTGGGCATCACCGCTCTCCACATCAAACTCCGGGCCACAGGAGGAAATAGGTACGTGAGGCTGGGGCCGGGTGGTGAGATCTCTGGGCTTGGATGCCAGAGCCCCTGGATTTGAGGCTTGGTTTTTCTCTTGTGACTTTACACAAGCCATTTAAGTGTGTTCATGTTTAGTAGTTGCACCACCACCTCTGCTTCCCCCTCCCTGACTTAACTATGATTATTGAGCACTTATATACCAGGTATTGTGTTCTGGGTACTAGAAAAGAATGATGGAAAAGGATAGCTATCACTTCTTCTGTATAGAGGCACCTAGGCACCTTAAACAACCTAAGGGGACTGTGTGCTTCCCATTTGTGGCAAGTGCTAGGAAGCAAAGGTATGGTGTCAGCCATGGGAGTTAGTGACAAACTGTAATTTCAACTAAGACCTAAATATTGTGCCAGGAATAGGTCCAGTGAAAGGACAAGGAGAAGATACTCAGCAAGATACAACTGCAGTGAAAAAGTCTTGAGTGGAAATGAACTTGGCACATTTCTGGGAAAGAGTGTTATGAGTTGTGATCGGAGAACTAGGCAGGAGCAAGTTCTGGTTAGGTCTTAAGGATTTGGACTTCAGCCGAAGAGGGTGGGAGAAGCATAAGACCTTTTTAACGGTAATGACTTGATGACATTGGGCATTTTTAAAGTTTATTTAGAGAGAGAGCATGACCACTAGCCATGGAGGGGCAGAGAACATCCCAGGCAGGCTCCGTGCTGTCAGCACAGAGTCCAGTGTGGGGCTCAATCCCATGAGATCATGACCTACGCCAAAATCAGGAGTCAGGCATTTAACCACCTAAGTCCCCCAGGTGCCCTGAGATTGGACTCCGCTNCATGGAGGGGCAGAGAACATCCCAGGCAGGCTCCGTGCTGTCAGCACAGAGTCCAGTGTGGGGCTCAATCCCATGAGATCATGACCTACGCCAAAATCAGGAGTCAGGCATTTAACCACCTAAGTCCCCCAGGTGCCCTGAGATTGGACTCCGCNCAGGCTCTGAGCTGTCAGCACAGAGCCCGATGTGGGGCTTGAACTCATGGGCCACGAGATCATGACCTGAGCTGAAGTTATACACTTAACTGACTAAGCCACCCAGGCACCCCAAGATGGGACATTTTTGAAGATGACTGCTTGTGTTGGGACATGGGGCTGGCCCATTTGGTAGAGCATGCAACTCTTGATCTCACGGTCATGAGTTCAAGCCCCACATTGGGCATAGAGCTTATGTCAAAACAAAATAAAAGCGATGAGTCCTCTGTGGCACCAGACCAGGTGAAGTGGTCCACTGAGAAGATGCTGTGTCTTGGTTTGGGGCAGGTGGAGCAGTTGGAAATGAACAGATCACCAAAAAAGAATTCTAGCCTGTGGCAGAAAGTGACAGTGCTTTAAATGGGCTGAAGTCAGAGCAAAGCACAAACTATGACCCATGGGCCAGAAAATAATGCAACAAAAATCATAAGTGGCCCACTAAACCTTAAGTATTCATTGTTTGGGGTGCCTGGGTGGTTGTTGGTAAGTGCCCATCTCTGATTTCAGATCAATTCTTGATCTCCAGTTCCTTGAGTTCAAGGCCCACATTGGGCACTGTTTGGCCTTTTAAGGAAAGTTACAGATTCCTTAACTATAGGGTTATGGGATCTTAGAACCCCTAATGAGTTGGACGGAGCTTTTCTTAACATATATCCTCATTTCCTAGAACCAAGACCCCTGGACCTGGGGCCCAGTCAGCTCTGAGAGCCCTTGCCCGCTCAGGAATGAAGATTGGGCGGATTGGTAAGTGTCCCCCTCCAGCTAGCATTTGGATTGGCTTTGAAGTATTAACCCCAGAAAGCTTGTGATGTACCCAGTGGATGCAGTGCTTGGGTCTGGGGACTGTTGGTAATGAAGGTTGTAAATGGGGACTGCAAGAGGCACCATGTGACAAAACTTCTCCCTGAACACCCCTGTCACCTTGTTGTGAATCTTGACCTTCTCTTCTGCATTGGGACAGCAGTTTGATTTCTTAACCTCTATGTCCCACACTGCCTGGTGCATACGGCTTGGGACCGTGGCTGGTGGAACTGACAGGGGAATCATTGTCCATCCTCTTCAGTGTTTCTTAAGGGAGTTGGCATTTTGTGTGGTCTGTCTCCTTATTTGTTGGACCGTTTGTAGCCTTGGTCCTTGCCTACTAAGTATTAGAGTACACCAGTCATTGTGCCCTTGGGTAATGAATGCAGGGAGCGACACCTCCTGTAGTTGAGAATCACAGTGAGTCCCATATATCTGTGTAGTGCCTGCCCCCTCGTGCCTGTGATCTCCCAACCCTTTTTAGCCCCTGAGATGTTAGCCCTTCCCTGTGTCCATGCACATGGTAGCATCATGTACTGATCCCTCTGTCTGGTGGTACAGCCCTTTCCTCTTAAGATGTTATTTTTTCAGAATATTTTCAACCTTTTACTGACTGAAAAGAAGCCAGTCTTAGGTGTCCTATTTAGTAGAATCTTTCCACTAGAGAGTCAGTGGGCTGGGTGTCAGAAACCTGATTCCTCTCCTGCTTCTGACATTGTATGTAAGTTGTATATCTTTTCTGAGCCTCAGTTTTCCCTGCATAAAAATGAGTTCAGACTACAGAAATTTTGAGGAAGCAGCAGATGGGGCAGTCCGCATCTGTCATATATGGAGGATTTGTGTGGGGCGCAGCGGGATCCACTGCTGGTCTGTTAGGCCACTGGTCTAGGGAGGTCTGGGCTCCTTCCCATCAATCTCTAGGCAATGATGTTTTCTCTTCCTCCCCACAGAGGATGTCACCCCCATCCCCTCTGATAGCACCCGCAGGAAGGGGGGTCGCCGTGGTCGCCGTCTGTGAACAGGATTCCTCAAATTATTGTTTTCTGTTAATAAATTGCCTTTGTGTAAGCCATTTCGACTCCAGTCCTCTCTCCTTCACGTAGGGACCACCCTTCAGGGATATTTGGCTCTCTCCTCCCAGCTACATTTGACCAGGGCAGAAGACCGATTTGCAATCACAGGTGCAGCACAAAGCAGGAGGCATTTAATAGATACATTACTGCAGAGGATATAGATCACTTGCCAAACAGGAATACGGGATGTTGGTTAGGCCCCTGACGTGCGACAGGATGAGCCTGTGTTCTGTGAAATGACTTCCTGGGAGGAGGAGCCTAAGGAGAGGTGAGGTACCTGCGTGCGGTTGGGTGTTTTCCACACTGGTTGTGGCACTTTTTGCCTCCACCGTCTAAAGCCGACCAAGACCTTAGAGACCTTGCTTTGAAAAGGAGATGTTGGTCCCCCAAAACGGACC
>NW_027530642.1:3105007-3107522 GCF_008692635.1 Crocuta crocuta
AAAAAAAAAGAATTTGGTTTTGATAAGTTGTGGAAGGATAGCAGGAGATGAATTGTCAGAAGATGGGAGATAGCATTTAAAGTGGCTTTTGGAGGGATCTGGTAGAGCCCGGGATATAGTGGGAGATGAAGCCAGGGGGATATGTGGGTAGGGGACCTTTGAATTCTAAGCCAAGGAGTTAGTGCAGAGTTCAGGCAGCAGGTGTCTTCCATAAAAGGTCTTCAGCTGTCACCAATTCACGGGTAGGTCCTTGGCCTTCTAATCATTTTTGGATGTAGTCTTAAAGTCTTTGAGCCTAACCAGTAAATGATACTTGGGGTCTAGCAGGCCAGAAGCACTCCTGGTACTGGAAGTATTGGGAAGCATAGACGAGGAATCCCTTACCTGGTGCCCCTTACTGCTCTGCAACTGACTTGCATCACTCTACACAAATCCTCAGCAACTTCTCAGGATCTGTATAGCAGGCAGTAAGACCCAGGGAGAATTGATTTACCCAGGTGGGCAGAGCTGTCAGTTGGTCTTGGAGGTCTCTCGAGACCTAAGCCAGTGTTTTTCATGTTTTTGAGGCCTACTTGGTAAAAATTGGAGGGTTAATTGTGGTCTTGCTGCTAGAACTCTAGGCTGCTTTCCTGTAAGTGCTATGATGTGTGCTTTTAGTAAATTCAGGAGAGAGGTTATCTGCACGTACTTTGCTTCTTTAGTCCCCAGTTGAAATCTCCATAGTGCAGGGAGAAGTGAGTTTAGGCAGAGAAGAGCGTGCACAGACCTGGCGGGAGGGAAGGGAGACACAGGAGCAAAACTTGCAGATTTCCTTTAATAGCCAGGAAAAGGATTGTGGAAACCTCTTGTCTGTTGCTAACGTGGAGATTTTTTTACTTCCTTTCAGAAATGGCACCTCGCAAGGGGAAAGAAAAGAAGGAAGAACAGGTCATCAGTCTTGGACCTCAGGTAGCCGAAGGAGAAAATGTGTTTGGTGTGTGCCACATCTTTGCATCCTTCAATGACACTTTTGTCCATGTCACCGATCTTTCTGGCAAGTGAGTACTTGGGGGAAGAGATGCCCCTGGAATTGGGTGGCGGTGTAAGGGGTTCTCTTGAAAGAATTAAAAAGTTCAGATAAGGAAATGTGTTTGGTTGTTTAGTTGCAAATACTGTGATATCCCAGGCATCTGAGTTATGAGAAAGACATTCTGTGCCCTTGTGTCCCTGAAGTGTGGTCATCCTTGAATCCTCAGTTTCTCGGTACTTTGGAGGAGCAGTGGTGGACTGGAAGTCCGCCCTACATACAGGTTCCGGCTGCCGTTAGCAAGTCACTCAAATTCTAAGCTTTGGTTTTGTCATCTGTAAGGTGAGGTTATTAATGCCTACCTCATGGAGCAATTGAGAGGGTTAAGTGTAGAAGTAAATTTATATTGTTAATACAGCATCCCATTAATTTGGGTCTTTGAACCCCATCAAGGCAGAACCCTGGCAGTCCTGTTAGAAAGGAGGATGAATATTCATGTTGACCTTTGTCTTCTGCCATACCTGACTGTGGTGCTCTTTCCTCTTTACTAAGTGCGAAAAGCACTTAGAATCCTTGTTGCATGAGCAAAATGACTGTGAGCTTTTGTTCCCAGAGAAACCATCTGCCGCGTGACTGGTGGGATGAAGGTGAAGGCTGACCGGGATGAGTCCTCTCCCTACGCTGCCATGTTGGCTGCCCAGGATGTAGCCCAGAGGTGCAAGGAGTTGGGCATCACCGCTCTCCACATCAAACTCCGGGCCACAGGAGGAAATAGGTACGTGAGGCTGGGGCCGGGTGGTGAGATCTCTGGGCTTGGATGCCAGAGCCCCTGGATTTGAGGCTTGGTTTTTCTCTTGTGACTTTACACAAGCCATTTAAGTGTGTTCATGTTTAGTAGTTGCACCACCACCTCTGCTTCCCCCTCCCTGACTTAACTATGATTATTGAGCACTTATATACCAGGTATTGTGTTCTGGGTACTAGAAAAGAATGATGGAAAAGGATAGCTATCACTTCTTCTGTATAGAGGCACCTAGGCACCTTAAACAACCTAAGGGGACTGTGTGCTTCCCATTTGTGGCAAGTGCTAGGAAGCAAAGGTATGGTGTCAGCCATGGGAGTTAGTGACAAACTGTAATTTCAACTAAGACCTAAATATTGTGCCAGGAATAGGTCCAGTGAAAGGACAAGGAGAAGATACTCAGCAAGATACAACTGCAGTGAAAAAGTCTTGAGTGGAAATGAACTTGGCACATTTCTGGGAAAGAGTGTTATGAGTTGTGATCGGAGAACTAGGCAGGAGCAAGTTCTGGTTAGGTCTTAAGGATTTGGACTTCAGCCGAAGAGGGTGGGAGAAGCATAAGACCTTTTTAACGGTAATGACTTGATGACATTGGGCATTTTTAAAGTTTATTTAGAGAGAGAGCATGACCACTAGCCATGGAGGGGCAGAGAACATCCCAGGCAGGCTCCGTGCCGTCAGCACAGAGTCCAGTGTGGGGCTCAATC